>NC_056749.1:311709389-311974389 GCF_019279795.1 Protopterus annectens | reverse complement strand
CAGTATGGTGACCCATTAATTAATAGTTCTGCTTGTTTGTCTTAAGTATCAACTGAAAATCTTATCCCCTCTCTCCAGCATTTGCTAGAAGTCACTGCCATGCATCTTTAAACATCCCTGGAACTGAAATGAGGAAATCAAAAGCAAAGAAAAATATATTGCAGCCATCTACAGGAGACAGCTTACAGTCTGCAGTGGCAAAAATGGCTTGTGCAAGCATGGTGACTTCAACCTCAGGGCTAAAAATACACCCTCCTGATCCTCATCAGTTTCCCTAGCTGTTATTTACCAGGAAATCAAAGAAATGAAGGTGACTCATATTGAAAAGTCTGACTTTAACTTTCAAGAAATAATGTGAAACCTTAACCTGCAGTCAAAGGTACCACAACAGTTGGGGATAGAGGGAACAATGTTAACACCTCACGTTGATGCAACAAAAATCAGACAAGATTACAATGAAGATAGCTTTGTAGAATTTGATTGTTCCTGTCAGAAGAATATACAACTAAGAGGAGCTTGTGAACAATTGGAGGATTATAACTATGGAGACATAAATAATGCACAGTTGGCTACATAGACGGTGATGGCTGCTGTGGAAGTTACAACTGAGAGGGCACATTGTACACCATAGGACCCGCAGAGGTTGGGATCAGAGGCCAAGGCATATTATTATTACATTTTGTGGGAAGGTTGACTGGACCTCTAAAGATGACTTGCTATACAATACCATAGTTAAAAAATGTTTTAGGTTGTCCATTGAGATTTGTAAGCAAGACTGATGGATTGTATCCAATTCCAGTTTAAAGAGAGGGGGTAGAGTATCTTAAAACAGAAAAGTATTTAAACAGCTGCGTTGAAACAATAACAGGTTTCTGTTGTTTCTTTTTTCCTTCTTCCTCTGAATTTGCTGCATACTGTATGAAGTATGCGGTAAGAAGTACTGGGTGGGCTTATGCATGCCTTTACAGTATATGATGATACGTAGTTCTCAATTATTAGAAGAGGATAGACATATGGTGTGTCTGTCAGGAATGTGTGCTCCCTTTGTGAAAATATTTGTGAAAATATGTGTGTTATAAATACTGTAAATAGTTTGAAACATGGAGGTTTAGTTCAATGCATTGTTTGCGGGTTTTTGTAAGTCTAGAAGGTATGAAAAATCGATTCCTTGTCATTTAAGAGATGCCGCTCTTCTACACTTTCTGTAATGTGCATATTTTTGAGTAAATGCATACTGTAGAGGTCTGGAATACCTGGGAACTGGCAGGCACTCCTATGGGGAAGGTTAAGTGAAGAATATCCTGGGCAGAGAAAGATACTCAATATGACAGACTGCCCACCCAGTTTAAAATGGTCCCTTTTCTCCTATGATGTTAATGGGTTGTAGATGATGTAGCATTGCAGAAGTCACATCTCAATAATTAAGAGCACATAAAATTGCAAAAAGCCAATTTCATCATAGCGGAAGGTTCAGTTTACCCAGGGGTCAGACAAGAAAGGTGGTTGCTCTACTCCCAAAAAGCTTTAAATGTGTAAATGAATCCCAATTAAGTGATGACAAGGGTAAGTTTGTTGCTGTTAAAGGGAGACTGGATAGTGATTTGCTAATTACAATCTTAGTACATCTGTGCTGGGGATGAAAGTCACAGAACTGGCTAAGGCCCTAGGGTAAGACAGCCTTCTTCACATGGTAAATACCTAAAAGGATTCATTGAGCAAATGCAACTAGTAGATATCTGGAACTGGTTGGATTGCACAGCCTGGAGTTCCTGGCTGCACTTTCTTTTTGATGTTAAGTGGTCAAAAATAGACAAAGATTTCGTAGTTAAAGAAAAATATTTACTTGAGGAAATGGTAATACAGCCAATATTCTTTTCAGACCATGCCCTTATCTAGGTCAAACAAAGCTCGGACTTGCCTGGTCCATTACTTTAGCACTGGTGACTTTCCACTGATATGAGACGGACTTACTGAGACAGACACCTGGTGTCAAAGTCATGGTCGCAAGCTAAATGCCAAAAAATGCATAGTCATCCTGTTTGGGGAAAAACAAAACACCCACGAATTACCACATAGGTGGCAGCTCCCTTAATACAGAAGAGGTAATAAGAGATCTGGGGACCCAGGTAGATAGTAATCTCTCCTTTGACCATCATATTGCCAAAGTAGTTAGGAAATCCTTCTATGTGGTCCATCTAATTACTAAAGGGTTCGCATCTAGAAATAAAAAGGTTATAGTGCCCCTGTACTCGTCACTCATTAGACCCATCATAGAGTACAATGCCCCATCTGGGATGTACCTCACAAGACACTTCCAGCAGCTGGAAAGACCACAAAATTACCTCACCAAGAGGATTACTGGTTTCAAACATGTGTCCTATGCAGCCCGACTGAAAAAACTTTGGCTGTACTCAGTAGCATATCACTTACTCAGAGGAGATCTCTGCCTGACTTACAAAGCTATGTCCAACTCAAAACTGCTGGACATACTGCACCTAAAGAAATCCAAGTCACTGCAAGCCACGCACTCTAGTGAGCTAAACCTCATCACAACAATAAATAGAACATGCTGGAGGGATAGATTCCTGTCACAGAGACTCCCCATGCTTTGGAACAAAATTCCAAATTATATCAGGCAGAGCCCCTCATTAACACTCTTCAAGAGAAACCTCGACGAGTGGATGGGTAACAGAAAATACACCCCCGGGATCACTTCATTGGCTCTGCTTGACAGAGGATCAGTTAATCAATGGGGCAGCGAAAGCCGACACACTCTGGCTAGGCTTATAAATGCCCTCGGGCAGATAGCCTAATACCTACCTATGAACCTATGCTAGATAACGTAAATTTTAGCCAGGAATTAATCGGGCAACTCTGAGATCTGTTGCTTGAATTTCGGCCTGTAACCCCTCAGGATAGGATGAATATTGGTTAAGCATTTTCTTCTCATTTAGTTTAAGGACAAAAAGGAGAGGGAGAAAGGTATCTATTAAAAGATAGTGACCGAATTAAGGTAGTCACAGCAATCTCCACTAGATGATCAGGACAGAGTCAGGGTATTGAGGACACTACAAAATCACATTGGTTGAGTTACTTTTCCAGAAACAAACTTTAAGATCTTTTCACTCTGCTAACAACACAATAGCATTAAGATCTCTGGCTCTGAAATGTGGATAGCAACAAGTTTAACTGTTTGATCTCAAAAATGAGGGATGAAAGGAATGGGAGCTGTCTTATCACTCCAGCAGGGATTTTGCAGCATTGCAGGAATATTATGAAATGCTCTGTGCTCCAGCAGACTCTGAAGTAACTTATCTTACCAAATGCATAATTATCTAGTTGGATTAAACTTGGCTAAGGTTAACTCGGAGCCAGAAGATCATTTGCTGGCCAAAATAACTGAGTTAAGGCAGTCTTTAAAAAAACTTTGGGGGAGGGAAGTTTCCAGAACCAGATCGTATTCCGGTGGAGGGGAGGAAGTAATCAGATAAAGACTTAGAAAAAACTTGGTAAAGTTTAGTGACCCAAGTATTACTGGGAGCAGACCCTCTGAAATCCTGGAAACAAGCAGCAGTCATGATATCATTGAAAGAGGGCAAGAATCTAATCTTTCCAGCTTCACATCGCCCCATCTCTGTCCTTAACCATGAGTACAAAGTTTTTACATCTGCCATAGTTAAGAGGTTATCTCAAATAATGCCCTCTTTGATTCACCCGGACCATTGTGGCTGGGTTCAGGAGGTATGACCTCTGACAATACACTAAAGATATTAAATGCATTGAGTTGGACAGACAAATCTCACAGTCCCCTTTTATTGCTAAGCTTGGATGCCAAAAAGGCCTTTGATAGAACTTTGAAGAGGTATCCTCAAGATACTTTATCAGAACTTGGGTTCCCAGAACAGATTATTAAGCTTTTGCAATCCATATATATGGGTGCTTCAACCAAGGTAAAGGCAATGATAGGGCATACCTGTCCCCTTTCAATTGATGAGATGCGTTAGGCCGAGAAGCCTGTTGTCACTCCTGCTCTATATTTGGATCCTTTAACTCAAGTGATACAGGCTTGTTCAATCAGGTCCTACTCCTGTGGATTCTCTGAGTTGAAGATCTATTTTTGCTGATGACATTCTATCACAGGGAAAATTTGTCTTTGGCTTTTGGAATGCTGCTTAAGTTCAGTTCCTGGACTTGGATATAAGATAAATATGGATGTGATTCAGGCAGTTTCAGTTCATTTAGTGTTACCCATTGACCTTTTACAAGCTTACCCATTTTTTTACCCACCTAACAAACTGAAGTTCCTTGGCATCTGGGAAACTGATACACTCTTGGATACAATTTGTATGACCTATAAAACTGTGAAGATAAAAATTGATGATAACTTAACGAGAAGGAAAGGGATACCTCTAGCTCTGGATCAGAAAGTAAAGGTGCTAAAGGGGTTTATAGTACTGTTGCTGTGTTTTTACCTTATAACTACCAGACACTAGGATTACACCTTTTAGCTCTGTTTTTCTTACATTACTTAGAAAAATGAAAATGTATTTGGGAAAGGCAATATCCTTGACCCTTTGGGATAAGCTAGAGCTGCCTTCTTCCCTTGGAAGACTCTCCATTCCCTATTTGAACTATACTGGAGTGAATCCTCTTTATCCATTGTTGATTACTCCAGATGGTGACCTTTTTCTTAGATGTGAAAATATGATTAGTAATTATTCATTGATAAGGCACATGGATTGGTTGGGTTTATTTGTGAGTGAAAATTAGGTCTTAGGTTTGCCAGAAACCTTCAGTTAGTTAAGGCAGGAAATCTGGAAGATCGTCCGATCCCTACACTTTTCCAACATCAGAGAGAGATTATCTAAATATTCTTAAAATATCTTAAAAAATAAGATTTTTTTTTAGCTAAGTTCTGTCTGGACGTTGTAGCCCTGCTCTGTTTGTTCCACTCACTTCACTCCCCACCCACCCCCCCATATCATTACCGTTATACCTATCCATACAACCACACCCCCTCACTTCCTCCCAAATCCCCCACCCCTCTACTTACTGTTCTCATATAACCTCCCTTCTTTGCTCCTCCCCACACTTACCTACTATCCACTATCAGACTACAATACCTTACTCTCACCCCTCCCTCTCATCCTCTGTTCTACATCCCATAAAGTGACATGTCTCTTGCAACTCAAACTATACTCTTACCTTCTCTACTCCTTATACTCTTATCTTATCTTACTTATCACCTCACCTCCTATCAGTCACAATTACCTATTCCCTATTTCCATCCCTCAAACACCACTCTTAACTCAAATACTACAACACAACCCTATCTACTAATTTGCCCCTCCATCTTTCCCCCACCACTCCCGTTCCTAAAATAAAAATATCTCCCCCCTCCCTTTTAAAACAAAAAAACAAAGTCTACTTACTCAAATTAAAACCCCATTACAAACCTCTACTTCTATCTGTTGATATTCATCCTAACCCAGGCCCTACAGACACTACCCTGAACAATAACACCCCCTGCATCTAAACCTACCAACCCTTCCATCCCACAAAAACAAGTACAATTCTGCTCTATCAACGTCAGCAGCCTTGTAAATAAAGTTCAAGAACTCCATGCTCGGATAGCTAACTATACTCCTGACATAGTTACCCTAACTGAAACATGTTTAAAACCACACCACATGGACAGTGAAATCATCCCTCCTGGCTATAATATCCTTTGATTAGATCGACCTAAAAGAAAAGGAGGAGGAGTCTCCATACTCTACTCCAATTGTCTCTCCCAAATCAGTCCCACACTAGACTTACCCTCCTCCTCACCAGCTGAACTCCTACTGACCAACTTCAAACTTAACAGTTTCAACACCATAACTGTCGCAGCAATCTATATTTCACCTGGTGATAATATTAACATACTTGAGAACATCCTATCTCACCTCTCACATACCATCCACAATGAAATAATTATACTGGGAGATGTAAATATTGATTGGCTTACAATACAAGCTCCCAGCACTACTTCCTGTATACACCTACATGGGTTTGAGCAGCTAATTACAACCCCAACCTACATTAATAAATCTCACCTACCTAGCTCTCTTCTAGACTAGATATTGGTCTACCACCCTCAAAACTATCACAACTCCCAAACCCTTCCAAATGTCCTCAGCGACCACTGCCCTATAACAGTTACCAGACATACTCCCCACCTTACCAAACCTAACAAATTTATTACCACCCACTCACTTTCTCATTTCTGTCCTAACTCCTTTATTCACAAACTCTCCAAAATTAACTGGTCATACCTCTCCACTCTTCCTCTTCCTTTAGATGAAGCTGTCCAATCCTTCAACACTACATTCCTAAACATTATTAATTCCTTTGCTCCTCTTTGCACGATTAGAATCAAATCTAATACTTCTCCCTGGCTCACTAAATCTGCCAGAACCCTCATGAAAGACCGGGTTAGGATTTGGAAAATGTGGACTAAAACTAGGACCACTTCTCTTCTTCAGAAATATAAATTACTCAGAAATAAAAAAAAAAAATCATCCATTATGATAAAGTAAACTTCTGTGTCAATCCTCTGTCTACTACTAAATCAGACCCAAAGAAATTCTGGAGCTCTGTTAAACAGACTCTTCATCCAGGAAACCCTTCCACTCCTAACCCATGTCCCAATGCAACACCTGAAGACATAGCCAACAAATTTAACAATCATTTTATAAACTCAATAACCTCCATAATAAACTGTCTCCCCCCAGAAACAACACTAGCACCCCCACAAACTCTATACCTCCTAACGCCTCCTCTCTAAAAGCAGTATCAACTAACTATGAAAAGTCATTACTCTCTAAACCTAAACCTTGCTCCCCATCTGTTGACAAGCTACCCTCTTACTTCCTGCAGATTGCCTCTGAACTTCTTCCCTATCTTGTATCCATCTTAATGAACCGATCCATTTCTGAATCTTATGCCCCCACTGTATGGAATAATTTCTTTACCCTACCCATTCACAAAGGGGGCAACTCCTCAGACATATCCAACTTCAGACCGATTGCCATACTCTCTCCACTTTCAAAAACCCTACAGAAATGCATTACCTTCACCAGGTAAATCTTCTGACACCCACACAGCATGGTTTCCATCCCAAGCATAGTACAACTACTGCACTTGTATCATTCATCAACATAGTTTCCCTAGCTCGTGATAACAATAAACTTGTCTCATGCCTATTCCTTGACCTTTCTAAAGCCTTTGACAGTCTCTTACACCCACTCCTTCTAGATAAACTCACTAACTTACATTTCTCTCCCCCTACTATCTCCTGGTTCTCCAGCTATCTCTCTACCCACCAGCAATCAGTTAAATGGCTTTTTTCACTATCCTTCCCTCTCACTGTAAAAATTTGAGTCCCCCAAGGGTCCATACTTGGACCACTACTCTCTAATATTTTCACCAACTTGCTCTACTCCTCTTGTCCCCAGTCATCTTTTGAGCAATATGCTGATGAGACAACTGTTATAACCATTGCTGACAACCCAACTGACCTCCACTCAACTACCCAGGCATCCTTCCACACCATTGAGACTTGGCTTAGTGATAAACTAATACTTATTCCAAAAAAATAAGCTCCTACTCTTCCTCCCTAAAAACATCACTACACTCAAAAGTACATTTACCATCTTATCCTGCAACAACACTATCATCTCAGCTGAATCTAGTACTAAATTTCTAGGTGTTACAATAGATGATCAGCTTAAGTTTGATCTCCATATTTCTAACTTGGTAAAAAGAACTCATCAGAAACTTGGACACCTTTTCTGTAGCAAGAAATACTTAACTAACACTGCCTGAATAACTATCTCCCAGGCTTTATTACTCCCAACACTCCTGTACAGCTGCCACATATCCACAAACCTAAATTCTACACTTATTTCCAAGCTTGAAACTACCTATAATAAGATCGCCGGATTTGCAGCTAACCAAACCTACAAGTCACACCACTGCTTATCACTACAGCAACTAGACTGGCTAGAAATCCCTCAGCTGCTCCAACTATACCAACTACAAATCATCCACTATATCCTCTATCTACCCTCCTTCTGCCTCAGCCGCTCCACTATCATATCCAAATATTCCCCTGCTAGGATGCTACACAGCTCAAATCAAGAATTATTAGACATCTACAAACCCAAAACCAAAATAGGCTGCCTTCTCAATAACTATAACCCAGCTACATTCTGGAACCAACTCCCCTTGGAAATAAAAATCCCTCCAGCATAGCAAAAGTTTCAAATTAGCCACAAGGAAATACGTAAAATGGTCTTGCCAATGTAGCCAACCACCCTAAAACCACCATCCTTTCACCTATTTCACCACCTCACTCTTAATGTATCTCTAACACTATTCCCCTGCCTCTTCCCTTCTATCTCCAACCACTCTTAATTATTACAGTCTCAAAACAACCTACCTGTCTAGTCTGTCTCCTGTACTCGACCTCCCCTACATCTCCTACTAGCCATTCTTACTTTCCTTTCGTGTTTCCAAACTCCTATACAACTAGATCCTACCCACTTTAAATAAGCATCTGCCTATTAACTCACGTTGCTCTAAGCAGCTTAAATAAGATTGTAACTAGTCACATTTTATTCTGCTAATTGTTTAAAACCTTGTTTGTAACAACTCACATGCTTGTCTGCCAATTGTTAATACTCGGTATAATTGAATTGTCTGAGGAGCTTTTTTTCTCTCCAGGTCTCTGCTTGGAAGATCCTATAGCTGATTTTATTAAATTTTAGTAACATAGTAATATTGTTTTCTAGTTCTGAGGAGCTTTTCTCCCTGGGTCTCTGCTGAAAATGAGCCAAATGCTCAGCCAGACTAACCCGGTTAACAAATGTAAAATAAAAATAAATAAAAATGAATACCCTGCATGTGAAACTGAGACAAAAATTGGTTGGGGAGAGAACCTTTTCTGAAATACTTGTAGCAGGTTACACATAAGGGCCAAAAACTGGCAGGCAGCAAGGGCTAACTATGACAATTCTCAGGGACTTTACCTAAACTACTCGGGCTTGATATCTAAGCTAATGTCTTTAAACTGGTCTCTGCCACTGGGATTTGCAGACAGTGGCATTAATAAGAGATATCAGGAATGGAACAGATTGGAGGAAAAGTTTAATTTCTGAATTCTTCAAAGCCCTGTTAATATCCAAACATTATCTGTCTTAGAAATATAAAAGGGAATGGCAGAAACTATGCTTGATACTTATTTCAAGGAGGGATTGTTCAGGATACCTCTCGTGTCAGTGGAAGCTTACTCAAATTACAACACTTAAAATATTTTGAAGTGTCTCTAAATATTTTATGCTCTCGCAGGACTGCGGAAAATGTTTCCCCATGCATATTCCATTTTTTGTGGAAATCGCTCTACAGCTAGAGTTGACCGGGTACATCTATTCTATTTGCACCATAAACTAGACTATTTTAAGTTGTTTTTTTTTTTAAAGAGAAACAAATAAGTTACATGAAATGTAAAGGGTTTTAACTATTGGTGTAAAAGTGAAAATTGATATTTAACTTAAAAAGAGGGGGTATAGCTTTAAAATTTATATTCAGGCTAGCTGAATTTAATTGAATTAACTAATTGAGATGTATTGTATTGTATTCAACATGTGATAGTATAAAAAAATGTATGAAATGGTTTTATTGTCATTCTGAGGAAGTCATTGCATATGAACTGACGAAAGTGCTAAATAAAGTATTTTCCAGCTACGAGTGCAACCTGTTTCCTTTTGGATTACTTGGTTTGTGGTCTTTACCTGGTTCACAATTGATTTTAAGTTAGATATCCAGTCTCTCTCAGGAAAAGTACTAAGAGGTTTAGTTAATACCATCTTTTCTCCTTTTGGGTTGGAGAGAGCAAGACCTGCTATCAAGGTTCAGTCAGCATTTTTCATCTCTGGCTATCCTTTTAACTAAGAAATGCATCACAAAATTATGGAAAAAAGAAAGTCCGACCATGGATCAGTGGCTAGCAGTTTTAGATGAAGTGATGCAATTAGTAAATTCTCATATGCAAGTGGGTCTGTGGCCTTTTCCTGGTTTAAAATGAAGATTCTGGGCTGCCTATATATTTGACAGATACCAAAGTGCAGGGCAACAGAGAAGCTAAGACTGGACTGGGAGAATTTGTGCTTTATTTTCCAGTTTCCAAAATCTACCAGACCTATTGTGTATAGTCTTCAGCCACTGGCAAGAGTTTTTTTTTTTTTTTTTTAAAGCTATGTTTAAAGTACTTTTGTTAAAACATTCATGAAAATCTGATACATGATGTCATCTAAAGATGATGTTATGTGTGTTTTAATGCATTATAACTAGTGAGCAAGAAAATTCACTTGGTTGTAAATGGATAGAATAAAAGTTAATTTTCAAAAAAGTTATGCTTTCAAGTGGTCAGAATTTCCACTTTTCTTTTCACTAATTGAGGTTGGTGTCTAATTTTGTGGGGTAAGACATAATGACCTAACAAGTAAAAGGAAGTAATTGTATCTCATACCTTTAACTGTATTATGTATCTTAAGTTCCCATCATTTACTGTTAACACATGTCACATTGCAAAACCATGCCCTCGTTAAAAAAGGTCATTTCAAATCTAGAAACTTCCAGCCAACCATATGGAAAGCTGCCTTTATATCAAATAGAAAAAATACCTGTTTGCATCCTGCCTGCCACTTTCATTGCCTCGAAAACATCTAGGTGGTGATGCTAGTGGCCTTCCAGTCTATGTCCTTTCATAAAACTTTTGTTTTTCCCCCCAACATTTTGGGTATTAACTGAGGTAGCCTAACCACAAGCAGCTTAATTCTGATCTTTGTCATCGGTGCATGGAAGAGAGATTGTTCTATACTTTGTACCCATTCCTGTCCTGCATCCCATTTGTAAGTACAACTGCATATGCTTCTCTTTAGGGGTAGATGTATGGGGAATATTGTGTCCCTATAAACATAAAGCAAACACAAGAAATTCAACCTAAGGCAAGTTGTCCTGCTATCTTTTCCATCCAGCCATTGTCTTTCCTAATCTGCCTGCTGGGACTAAATGCCACCTTTGGTTTTATTTACCTTCCTAACAGTTCCAGCCTCTCCTCATAACACTGGTCTCATCAAAAGCCACACCTGACAGAAAACAAATTGCATATTTGACCATAGCTTTTAATAAAAACAAATGAAAAATTCCCAACGGATCTGAACTGGCACTATTTTTCTACCATCATTTTACATGTCTCCATCCTATCCTTCAGTACGAGTGCAATGCTAGGCACTTTTCTTCTACCACACATCTGTCCACAAGTGCAGCAATTACTTTTTTCCAGTTTCTTCCCTTAACCTAGCAACATTTACCATTTTCAGTGTTGCCTGAATCCAGTTTCCTTTCCCATTTCATCCTTCTCTGTTAACCTCTCCCCCACAGATTCCCTTGTAAAATGCATTATTGTTTGCCTAATTCACAGACTAGTACCACTTTATGCTTTCAATGTCTGCACTAGCCCCATAATTCCATCCATCCCACCAAGTGTTCTCATTGCTTTTTTGGAAAGGTTCATTCTCTTTCCTCACCACTCCTACCATTTGCTAAAGCCATTGTGCCACCTTCAGTTATTTGGCGTCACAAGTTTTACACTTCCATTGCTCATCTAAAAGGCACTTCACCACAGTCTGAACCACTATAATAGCATGATGCAAAATGCCTGCCGTGTCTATGCTGATCAACAACATTTCTGCTACAGTGTACTGATCTCTGAATTGATGGACAGTTTCATTGTCTGAATCACAATATTCCTGAAAAAGTATCTCTTGAAACTTAAATGATTTTCCCTTTTCACCAAAAAGTCCAAGTCATTTCTCTAAAACTTATATTAAAATGTCATGTCCATAACTACACCTCTGCAGAACACTCTCATTAATCACTTCAAAGAAATTCAACAGATGCATGGTGTCACCTTTACTGGGTGCTGGAAATGCACTGAATTATATTCCATAGTTTTCTGCACTGCATTTTATGACAACTTACCCAGCAATAATACTTTTTGACCTTTACCAACCAGTCCATTCTTTGCAAATCAACTCCAGTCAATTTCTCCACTGTTATAGTCCATATGTCTCATCTTATAATGTCTAATGTTTAAATTTGGGGGTTCTTTCTGTGACAGCTTAGTCTTCTGAATGAAACTGCTATCTAGTCTCCAGATCTCTATCACCTGTCTTAATGGGGTTAGTTAAAATGTCTGGTTTAAATCCTCCTCCTGATCCCATCTTTGCAGTATGCCTGAAGAGCTCAGCACAGAGGACAATTGGGCAACACTAAAACTGTTGCCATAGCTCTCCATTGGGAGCCTAAAGGCATGCAACACTATCCATTCCTAACAGCTGAAACATTTGCAGTCACTCTGCAACACTTCCAGTAGCCCTGATCTCTTGCTTATTCTTGAATCTAGCCTTCATAGCAACATCACCCAGTATTCTAACCCTCTGCATGGCATACACTTCTTTCTTACTGCATATATTTATTTCCATCCATTTGTTTACTGGGATAATCCAACGGGGAAGAAACAAGTTTTCAGTTGAGCCCTGGGGAGTAAAGGTCTGACATTACTGACCAACCCTTTTGTTTCTGTATAGGTAGTCAAGTGAACACTCAGACTGTCATTCCAGTCATAATTTCATTAATGATCTGTATGGATAACAGTACTACTACACATATACCTCCCTCTTCCATATATTGAATACCTTCTGTATATCATTCTATACGATCAACAGCATTCCTTAGCTGTCACATAAGAAGAGAAGTTATCCATAAATCCACAGACCTAATCCTACTTGCCACAGCACAGGTATTATCCAAATGTTTTGTAGTTGATTGTGCTCACTCACCCTTCAATCCTAACATCCCATTTCTATTAAAATATGGACACTTTCTCAAACAGCAATCTCTAAGGTGTCCAACATATGCTACTGTTTTTATTGAAGTAATGTCATCTTTCTGCATAAAACAGAGTATAATAAAGCAATACTGTAAGCTTTTATAGTTATACCTCTCTCACTCCCTGCTGGAGAAATCTGAATTTTTTTGCAGAGGACCCAAGAAAATAGAAAACACTTGGCCGTTACATTTTATTAACATTGTGTGTGTGTGTGGGGGATTTTATTAACATTGTGTGTGTGTGTGTGTGTGGGGGGGGGTGCTGAAAATAAGAAAAGCACTCAGGCTATATTCACAGTATTTTGTTAGTGTAGCCCACCCCACACATTGACATTTAATAAGCTCAGTCAGGGCAACTATCACTATAAATACAAGTCCCATAATCCCTCTTGCAGAAGGGAAGTCATTTTGTCAGTCTAAATCTGAATGTAAATGGAAGCCATTATGTCTTGAAAAGGAAAAAAAAGTGAGGATGTATCATGATGCAGTATGCATAAAGAAAAATATAACAGAGATTCATAGATTATTACTAGGCTAAATTGCCCTTGCAAGCCATTTTAAGTCTAGCCAGTTATCCCTTGTGGGACTCAAACCCTGCATCTTGTGTTTGTAAGGCAAACACTTTAAGCAATAGGCCATCCTCCCATCCTTTTAAATTTTACACTGAACTGTATCAACAATACCAGAGTTCCACCCTAGATTTATCCAGAAAAACAGTTGTGAAACACCTAGAATGTTGCCTATTAAAATATTAGCATTACTGTGGAAAGTATATTTAACACTGCAATACTGAAGATATACCTCAGCAGAAAAAAATAGCCTTTGCAATTTGGGCTATTTGAGGACTGTTTCTAAGGCATGTTACATTTGTTACTACTATTTCACTATTGCATGCTAAAAAGAGAAAAAACTGAAAGAGGCGTACTGTCATACAGTGCAAAAAACACAAGACTATTTTAATACATTTCTGTAAAAAACACATATATACTGTTTTCCCTTAGTTGATTGTAAAAGCATTAAAGAATTAAAGAAGGAGTGGTATAACTGCCATCTCTTTACAGTGAGTCACAGCAGTGTCTTGCCTTCTTTCCTTTCCTCTCCTCTTTCAGGTCCAAGCAAACGTCACTCTCTCTCAAGAGCTTGACAGTTTTCATCCAATGACCTTCTCTTGACTCATGGATTCAGGGACAGGCTGCAGATAGGCAAATTGAAGTCACAGAGATAGCAAGAAAAATCTCTCTCTAAGTAATTATTAATTACTGATACAAAGAGCACTTCCCTGGGCCCAATGACAATGTTAACCTTACCAAACGAAGCAGATCGTTATCATTACTTCTAGCGTTGCTTCTTCCCGGCACAACTCTAAGTCCCTTCTCCTTCCTAGAACAATTTAGAATGCCATTTCTTTCCCTTGGTCACTCAGAACTGTTGTCTGAGATCATGGACAGTGTTGTGCTTCTCAGATTTGACTTCATCTTGCCCATATTGTTTTCATCTCCCCTCTTCATTTCAGTTGAACATTTGAGCATGCAAGTACTCAAAAAAAATGTTTGATGCATCATGTACCCTACAGACAGTAATATATGCTGATACAATATTTTAACCAACACACCTCATTGCCCAATATGCCAACTAAGTTGGTTGAAGGCTTTTCTCCTCTGGTGCCTATCTGGAGATTAATCCCCCAGACATTTTACTGAGAATCTAGAAAGTGAAATACTCCACTCATGTGCATAGTTAACCAGATTAGTAGAGTTTACACAATGGATTTATGGAACAAATTTAGCATACCCAACAGTGCTCCCTGTGGATTCAAACCATTTATAAATCCAGTCAGATGGGTCTGTCAAAATCAGTACAAACAAATGCCTAAGAACCGAATTATATGTCGGTCTTTTATTGCCAGCAAACCTGTTGTTCTAACATTGTCTTGTCTGCTTTGTCCTGCAGTCACTATCTTCTTGGCTTTGTTAGTTGAAGATGTTTTAATCCAATCATTTTACAAGAAGCAGAACATTAAGCAGTAGAATTTTCAATGTCCACCTGCTTTTCCAACATTTTCTGTGTATAGATGCACATGTGAACTGAGGATGGAGCTAGGAACTAAACTTTCTATTTAAAAGGTAAAATAAAACCTTTCAAGGCTGTACTGGTAGAGCTCACCCAGACTCTGCAACACCCTACTGTGAGAGAAACATTAAATTGTATTTGATTTCTTGTATTTTGTATTGTTTCATCGCCACCTTCTTTGCATATTATGATTTATTTTCTTTACAATGTGTTTTGCTTGTATTCTCCTTTTAATTGCATATTTAAGCTAGAAAAGAGAGAACAGCTCTCTTTGTAGCTGACTGCCCCTTGCGTAAATTTGACCACATATCTCTGCCCCTCTTCTTTCATTGGCTATTGTAAGTACAAAATTAGGATTTGTGAAATCACTCTCCTTAAACTATTTAATTTTTTTTGCCTGCCAATGTATTCCACAGAACCAGAATACAAAATCCCCCAATCTCTTCCCCTCCTAATCTCTCTCATTCTTTTAAAATTATTGCCTCTCCAGTTAGAGATCAAAAGCTTAAGATAACCTCCTCTTTCATATCTAACTGCCTAGTGTATACTGCAGCTCTTAGGATATTAACCCATCTTTTTCCATCTTGGCTTTAAAATCTGCACCATCCACACCAAGACCACCAGTTATTGGAGAGGTCACATTCTGCCTCTTAGTAGTCACCTTAGAATTAGTAGTTCTGGTGAGAAAAGAAGCATAAGGACATTCCTGGAGAATGCTGATCACCAGAAAGCCTAACAACTGCTTTATAGGTGCCAGCTTGGAATTTTTGCTAGTACTTTTCTCCTGGTGAGAGAAGGAACCAAGTGCATCGATTTTTGACTGTTTCTGTTTGGACCTTCCTGACAGGTCTGGTTGGTATTCAGGGCATCTACCAAGAAAAGGTTAGCCTTGCATCATCTAGAATAGCCTGTGGATCACCAAATAGCCTATGGGCTGCTTCTCATCTTGGGTTTGAGGATACTGTTTTGCTTCTTATGAGAGAAGAAGCAGAGGAGCATTGTGTCACAGCAATGTGTGAAGCTGTGGTGATAGAACCACTAGCAGTAGCCAGGCAATAGTTATCCAGGCGATTCCCCTTTTCATCATTCTTGTCAAACCATTTTTTTTTCTTTTCAGTAAGTACTGCTTGATTTGCTTCTAATTTCAGAATATTTGACTAAATACTTCACCCATAAATCATTAGGATCTACTTATTAGTTTCATCTCAAGTGTCTGGCAGTGCATGATATATGAAGATAAATACTTCTGTAGCACAGCTAGAGGTACAGAGGAAGGAGAACAAACAAAGAATATGTAATCTTCGGTATACCACCATGGCAGTCATAATCACTGTTAAAACCAAATTTAATATATAAAACTTAAAACAT
This sequence comes from Protopterus annectens, assembly GCF_019279795.1. Lineage (NCBI taxonomy): Eukaryota > Metazoa > Chordata > Ceratodontiformes > Protopteridae > Protopterus > Protopterus annectens. Next base: position 311,957,958 of record NC_056749.1, on the reverse strand, counting down.
AAAATCATGAGCAATAGAAATCTAGTTCAATAAGTGCTTTCAGCTATTCAGCCTTCTTCAGATCGTAAAGTTGGATTCCACATATAATTTTAAACTAATGTACTTCCAATCTCTCCTTTAGTTCACATACACACCCTTCTTCTAAAGTCAATAGTGGCCAAGCATTCCAAATGTTCAGCTTCTTTTCTTAGGCAGCTATTCAGGCTCGAAAAAAGTACCTGCCCCTTTTTTAACCAATCAATTTAGGCAAAAGGGGCCAAGCCTCTTATTCACAACAAATAGTATTTCTTCTGGCTTTTAGTATGAGTTTTAAAGAAGCCACACTATTTAAGCTGGGTGGGCAATTTGCACGCATATTTACAACCCAGTTTACTTCACATAACTCGGTGCGATTATGAACATCTCCTGCTCTTATTGTTTGAGCTACAGTTTCTATGGCTTTAAATCTAAACTTATGAGTAGGATTTTCGGCTACATCTACTTGCAAGGGCATTGTTCATGTCCAGGTTACGAATATCCCTTAGATGTCTTAATATCCGATCTTTAAATCTTTGGTCAGTTTTGCCAATATAGAATGCATTGCATTGGCAGCATGATGCTAAATAGATTAAATGCTGGGTGTTACAGTTTGCATAGACAGTAAAAGTATACATCTTGTTGGTAGAGGGATGAATAAATGTATTGGCACTATCAATATATGTACAAGCTTTACATCTATGACATTTAAAGGTACCTTTCCTTTCTGATCGTGGTAGTCGTAATAATCCATCTTTGTTACATAAAAGCCTTTTGATATTTTTCTTGTTCTTAAACAAGAACCTTGGGGTATCTCCTACAATACTCTTTATTTTTGCATCCATTGTTAAGATTGGCCAAAACCTCTTAATTATGTCACAAATTTGCGTATTATCTGTGCTATAAGTAAGTGCACATTTAATTTGAGATTCACAGACATTGGTGGCTATATTATAAGGTTGCAGGTGGGTACACTGATTAGAGAAGTATGGTTTGCCTTTTCCTTTCCTAACCTCTTTATGTTCAGTTTCAATGACTAGATGGGAATCTGAGTATCTCCTTTCTTTTAAGTTGTTATGTAACTGCAGTTGCTCAGCTTTGAAATCCTTTTCTTCAGTGTATAGTCTCGAAGCACGTAATATCTGGTTTTCAAAAATGTTATTATAAACATGTCCTGGATGCATACTCTGTCTGTGTAAATAGTGATTTGTCCAGGTCGATTCCCTAAAGACACTGGAGCTTATTCCTTTTTGTGGATCAATATGGAACTTAACATCTAGGAAATCAATTTCTTCTTTGGAGTACTTGGACTTGAATTTCAACAAATCAGTACTTTGGTTGATATAATTTATGAAGAGAGTTAGTTGTTCAGTGTTTCCTTTCCATAAAAAGAAAATGTCTTCCACAAAGCGACCATAGTAAATTAGATGTTTAGTGCATGATATAGATGTAGACAATGAGTGACATTTTTCCTGTAAAATTTCCCCACTACATAGTTGCACACATGACAGTTAGTATGCAATATGTACAGTCAAATAGTGAAAATAAACATCACAGAGGGTCTATAGTGGTTTAAAAACAATTTAAGATTTTACCATAGAACATTAAGTGCTTTTGTCCTAAAAGAGACTTCATCAGAATAATTACAAATCAACACAAATGCATTGTATAGTATCTAAAAATGACAAATACAGACCCCAGAGTTGCAAACCTGAACCTCCTGACATTACTTTATATTATTGCTCCAGCTGTCTATCAATAAAAAGGGTCTATTGCCATAGATATGAACTTTCCCACTATCTCTGTTGCCAGATTGGGAGATAATTGCATCCTAAGGCAGAGTAGAAATGGCCTCATGCTTACTCAGAACCAATTAATTTTGAAACAAGCCAATAGGGTATGTGTGAGATGTATTTGCACAATGTCACTAGGGCAAAGCTCTCACATAAAAGCACTACTAATTTCAACAAGGTTGTCAGTAGTACATATGCTGCACCCATCATGCACAACACAAAGCAAACACTTGGACCAACATATGCTGAGGCACTTAAATGTAACCTTCCTAAATCCCAAAGATGACCACAACCTCAAAGGCAATACACAATTGTGCATGGACCTCATTGCCAGTGGAGCCAGCTGTACTGAGCCAGAAGATATAGCAAACCTTCTGGCTGACAAATTCAGCTCCAACTTTACCCCTCTCTCCCCATCAACCTTACCTCATGAAATACCTTCAAATATAACTCCCCCTGCTATCACTAGGAAATGGGTCCTTAATGCTCTCTCTCTAAGGCCGGAAATACTGCATCAATGGTCCCAAACAATATCCCATAATGCCTTCTAAATAGCATGAAATATGACCTATCAGGCCTTCTGGAATTGCTATTTAACTGTAGTCTCCAAACAGGCTTTCTGCCTCATGAATGGAGAACAGCAGCAGTCATCCCTCTGCACAAAGGAGGACCACTTACAACTCTGGAAACTACAAACCCATAAGTCTCACTAGTCTCATATGCAAAGCAATCAAACGAGTCATTATGGAAATGATCAGTAATTACATGGGAAACCTGCAGACACTGGACGCAACCTAATTTGGTTTCATTAAGGGCAGGTCATGCCTAATCAACCTAGTGGACTTTTTTTGAGAAAGTCACCAAAACAGTGGATGAGGGCAAAAATGGATCACATTGCTACCTTGACATGGCCAAGGAATTTGAAACAATACTCCTCTTGGGCATTGCTGACAAACTCAGGAGGTGAAGTACAGACTCTCATATCATCCAGTGAATAGCCAGCTGGCTCGCAAACAGGACCCAGGAGGTTAGAACTAGGGATTCTACCTCTACAAAGAAACTAGTCACAAGTGGAGTATCTCAGGGATCGATTCTGGAACTGCTCCTTTTTGGCATTTACTTTTCTGAAGTCAAGACCACTGTTGGTAACCTCTGGCTGACTAAATTTGCAGATGATTGCAAATTAGGAGCTGTCATGGAACACCCACTGACACAAATGTTCACCGGGAAGGGCTGACAAAGACAAACAACTGGTGCCAGAGCCAGAGCCATGGACTAAAACTAAATTTCATGAAATGCATAATAGTATTCTCAGTGAAGTTATGCACCTCCGGTAACTGTTATATTGATAACACACTGCTAATAATTGTCCCAATACTCAGGGACTTGGGGACACGTGCAGGTAGTTATCTAGTCTTTGACCACCAATTGTCCACAGTAGTGAGGAAATCATGCTATGCTGTGTAACTTATAGACAAAGGTGTGGCATCACTAAAACAATACAAGATGAAAGTAAGGTGTCCTATGCAAACCACCTCAAGGCCCAATCACTGTAATCTGTCTCCTACATGCTGTTGAGACATCTATGTCTGATGTACAAGGCATTATCAGACTCCACTCTGGACCCCCTGCATATCTGGAAAACAAACACTAAAGAATTATCCATTTTAAAGACTTAAACCTTGCCTGTAATGTAAATAGGGCCCACAGGTGGGACAGATAGGTTTCCTAGAGACTAGCCCTTCTCTGCAAAATCTCCCCATCCATGTTTAGCAGAGATCCTCCCTAGAATTTTGTTAGTTTTTTTTTTTCAATTCTTAGCTTCTGGTATATAGGCCCTGCATCTGAGCAGTTTCCTCCCATGTGTACCAAGCTAAATTGAGGTCGGCTACCAGCCACAACTCTGATCTGAGAAACCAGACAACTAGAGTCTTCTGTGCTTCCAGAAAAACATAAGTTGCCTGTTTTTTTTGTTTTTTTTTTCTTATTTATACTATTTACTGCACTTTTTTTATTGCCTGCTGCCTACTTTTATTATACTGTATTTATTTACTGTGTACTAAACTACACTGTTATACTGCAGTTGTCTGGTACACTGTGCCTGTAAAATCTAATTTTATTGATGTTTTTACTGTTTAGGAAGCTTTTTTGTTGTTTCCACTGATGGTTAAGTATTTACTGGTATTTTTTTTTTTAATTTTAAAGCTATCTGTTCTGCCTATTCTGGTTTTCCAGCCAAGCAGTACTTAACTGTCCTGTTAGCTGTTTCAATCATTCTTCAGAGCCTCCTGGCTGATTTGCTGCTGTTTTAAACATTCTTTCAGTGTCTCACTATTGTTTTTCTGTTGTGTTAAACATTCTCTAGTGTTTCCCACTGAAACTAGGGGAGCTAGTAGTTGTAGCATAGTTCAGATCAAGGCCTGCTGCTTCTGGAAATATTTGTAGCGGGTTATTTGTTTTGACTGCATTTTCTAGGCCATCACTTTTGTGAGATAATTGTGTTGATTGGGACTTGACTGGTAAAGGGAGGCCGGTCCAGGGCCTACTTTTGCATCCTCATTGGTCTTTTTGAAATTTTTTTCAACTGTTATCTTCTGGTATTTAGGCCCTTATTCTGAGCACTTTTCTGCTTGTTTGCATGTTATGCAGCACTGCGCATGATTGTGCACCAAAGCTGGACAGTTACATTTTCCCTTAAAACCCAGGCAGAAACATCCACTCACTGAGCTACTCTGTGCTTGTTTCTGAAAAGACATTCCTAGAGATAACAGTCTTCATCCTAGCATTATGGACAGTTGGACTACCCTTGTTTCTCCTGCCAACCTTGTTTACTTGGATCCCTTGAGGCAGTGTAGCAATTGCCTCATGTATACAGACAACCCCCTACTAACACCACAATCTGGTACAGTGTGTGAGAGATGTATTGACACCAATAATATAGAATCCATGCTCTCTCTCACTTGAAACATTAACAAGGAGAAGGTTGTCAACTCACCCACCACTACATATTCACACGGTACCACTATTCATACACATCACTACTCACACACACAATACCCATCAAACACGTAAATCCACATACGTGAAGGTTCTCTTGAAAAACTTACTGAAACATCAGAGATCTCCAAAACGCAAGTCTGCTGCATCTAACACAGTCTCCACAGCACCCATGACACACAGCAACACCAGTGTCTCACCCACGAGGCCCATAAGTCAAAGCACTCAAAAATCAAGTTTCCTTGCCATTGGAAACTCAATAGTGAGGCACACAGATATCCCACTCACCACGTTGGACAAGGAAAAAGTCAGTCAGCTGCCTGTCTGGTGCCAAGATTTGTCAAATCACGCATGCGCTCCGGTCCCTCAGCAACAAGTACCATTATTAGTCTGTCATAGTTCATGCTGGTGTGAATGACCTGAGATGTAACTTGCTGGACTATATGAAGAGAGACATGGTCGAGTATGTGTCCCAGGCAGGTATTTCCCTAGCCTTTGAGCAGCATACTACCCTCACCTAGAATAATGCCACAATATAAAGAAAAAATTATTGATTTCAATAATTGGCTTAGTTTTTGGTGTCATTCCAAGGGGGATTCAGTTCCTGCCTGCTTAGGAAGCCATGGTTGACAAACCTTGCTGCTTTGCCAGAGACTGTTTACACCTGGCACCCCTAGGCTTTTGTCTTCTGGTAAATGCTCTTGCCCCCCTGCAGTACCTTTTTTTTTTTTTTTTTTGCCCCCCTGCAGTACCTTTTTTTTTTTTTTTAGGCAAGGTCTCAAACAACATTACCAATGTGAAATTAACGAATTAGAACAAAATAATGGTCACGCTGCTAAATGCTAAGAGCTTAAACCAAAAACTGCACTCCCTGGAAGAGCTGCTATCACTACACGATGCAGATGTCTGTGTAGTCACAGCAACCTGGTTTAAGGCCTCAGAGAGTACTTTGGCCCTGCAAGGCTACAATGCCTCCCACACTCGATCACAAAATTAACATGAGAACCAAAGGTAGGCAGTGCTTCAGTCTATATTAGAGATAAATTCACCTCCCTTCTAGTTAGACTGGACAACTCCATTTAGTTACTCCAGGTCCAGGTTATTGTGGGTAAGACCCCCTTTCAAGTCCTAGCCAGTTATAGATCCCCCTCCATGGATCACAACACCCATGAAGCCGACTTATCCAAACTGAAGACAATCCAAATTGCACTGAACACACTGGTTATGGGGGATTTCAATTATCCCACAATCAGCTGGGAAACCTAATCTAGCCCAAACTCGCTAGCACAAAATTTCTTTGACCTTGTGAATTCAAATGCCATAGAGAAAATTGTCCATACCCTGATAAAAGGAACAAACATTCCAGATCTGGTGTTCACCAAAATGTCAAACAGCTGTTCTGCTGCGACTGTTGTATCCCTCACTGGCAAAAACTGACCACAAATCAGTCACCTTTGAACTGACACTAACACCAGAACTTACAAAGGGTGAAATCAGGCTAAGGCTTTCTGCACTACCTGCGAATGAGCACAGCTAAGTTGTAATTCATAGGAGGCACTTCTGGTAATCTGTAATGAGCATGAATGAGCATAAGCAAATTAACCCGTAATGTGATATAGATGACGAATGATGCAGCCCAGTGATTCATAATGGAATTTCACTGCTTGTTCTAGCTGTCTGATAATATATCACATAAAGAGTCTCATCGAACCAGTCTACTTTGCAGTCAGTGAAAATGCTGTCACCTGTTGGTAGCCTTGTTATTTTGAGGTTTGAGACTCTTGTCTTGGCCGAGCCAAAAACATTTGCACCCAGACGTGCTCACTGGCTAAGAAGGCAGAAGATATTGGCAGAAGATAACTCATTACACTGTTGGTAATCAGGAAATCCTTGATAGCTTCAGAGTGGCCTGGGACATGAGCCTTTTTTTGAGTATGTTTGACCCCCATGGGGTACTATAAGAACTTGTGGACTGTCTGCCCCTCTGGACACTAAGCTATGTGTGACCCTCAGTATACTTGCCTCAGGGGACATTCCAGAGATAGATTGGGGGCATGTTGGGGATCTCTCAGCCTTCTTCCTTGAGGATACTGCAGCACTTCTGGGAAGTATTCTTGGAATGCGGGGCTCAGTACATCCAAAAACTGTTGGATTACTGATCCACACACTTCAAGAACACATCCAGGAATCACTGGATGTATTCTTGGAACATGTGTATCAATACATCTATTTGTTTGTGTCACTTCAGGACTAAGCCAGGACTATGTTTTTTATGGGGTGGCACATTTCCCTGAGGTACTTAGTGATGATTGCACCTATATTACATTTAGGGCCCCTTCTGGTCCACGCAAGGAGTGGTGCCACATTCAGGTGTCTAAAAAAGATAGCTAAGGCAAAGTGCACAAACACTAGCGGTTATAAGTATTAAAAAATAGAAATGATTATTGCATTTTGTTTTTTAAGTACCATATACATATATCTATCTATATATATATAATTTATTCTTAAAATAAAACATGCATTTGACAAACACTTTTGGTTAAAACAAACTTGCTAATAATAGTCCCTATTCACTAACTGGGTTTGGTTAAGGTAGTGTTACATCCCAAAAGTGTTTCTAAACCTATGAACCACAGCCCTGCTCATACTTGCTTCGTTCTGGTATTGGCACTTCTAGTCATGGCAGCAACTGTTAAGGTATGAGAGTGCAGTCCAAGTTGGTCTGATAATACCAAAATCATGGTCTGCCTTCTGAAGTAGTCATATCTGAGTAAGATCAAGGTGTGCACTAGAGGGAATGATTGTAAAAAAGATCAGTATTTGGCAGGATATGAGTGAGCACTTTGAAACCCTGAATGTGATTGCCCTCTCAAGCCAGCAGTGCTGTTACAGGTACAACAATGTGAATAAGTGTAGGCCATACCAGCTGACTGAATGGGTTGACCAGGTAGAGGCAAGAAGGCCAGACTTCCATAGTAGGTATAAAGATTGTTTTGGTGAGGGGGTCATAGTTATCATAGCTAAAACATACAATAACCTCACATAATTAAAGGTACTGGCTTAGAAGTATGTGTGCCTGCAAATATGCATCTATAATGTTGCTGTTATAATTCAAAATAAAGCATATGCATTCATGTTCACACAAGTGTGTCTGCATAGAAATATATGTAATGTCAAGTCAAAAAGTAGCTTTGTCATTCACATATACACAAGTGCACATCTGAACAAAACTGCATTTCTCCAAGCTTATGCGCAAAGTATAACAACACAGAAACAAAACAAAAATACACAAATACAACAGCAATAACAGCAACAATGACCAAGCCAAACATAAGGTACATAACAACCATGCAAAATCCCATAGACTACAGCAGTCCACTTGGTTCACACTACAGCCATCACCCTCTCAACAACCAAATGTTTCCAGTCTGGTCCCCTCTGACACCAGAAACCAAGTCCAATTCCAAAAACAAAAACCAGCAGACAAAAAAATGGACTTCTGCCACCTGCATTTGACATGACCACTACTACCTATAGGCCCGAACAGCCTCAGCCAGCCCAACGATCCTCCGCCAGTCCTCCTAATCCACACCAACACTGCCACCAACTCCATTTCTGACATCATCGGTAGCTTCCAAATCCAACCAAGCTTCCTCCAACCAACAAATCCAATTTCCCCTCAACCAAACCTGGCAGCCAAGAGACCAACCTCTGCACTCCACACCCACTCAACTCAACACCAAAGGCCCAAGCTTCATGGTCAGTTCAACGATTCCAAAAATAAAAAGCAAAGCAACAAGGATACTATGGACATCACAGCTGCAGTTGTCTGCACAATCCACCAAAGTTAACAGTCCATCCAATGAATCACACACAGAAAAAACAACACACACTTCGGGAGCCAGAGAGGCTGCTGCAACACAAGAGACCACCATAATGTGTATATGATAATAATTGCCTGTATAAATACAAATGTAAGATATGTACGAGTAAAATAATGTACATATGTATGTCTAAAACAAAGCAGGTATACATAGGCATAAGTACACTTACACCTACTTGCTCATGTCTTTAGACAGAAAGAAAAATATATTTGTATTTCCATATCTTCATGTGGTACTGCATTGAATAAGTTGCATTACATGCAGACAGGTTATGTGGGCCAGGAAATATTTCCTACTGTATTAGTTGTTTAATAAAGTCACTTGCAAAATTGTGAATGCATGTACAAGTTGGCGGAAGTCACTCAGGCAGCACACCCTAGTACGCCTGGACATTAGGACAAAAATTGAGGTATTGCTGTAGTATGAAGCAAATGTCCAGCACATACTTTAGTAATAAATAACCTATATTATTAACTGTCTATTACTTCTGCTTACATTTTTATATCATCCTTAGAATTGTTAAAGAAGAAAACTATCAAGCATACACTTTTGAAGATCTTAGGACAGTACAGTTGTCTAAGTAAATTCATAACAGTAGATGGCCAAATGATAACTAGTGCAGTAGCCTTAGTAATATAGGTTTTATCTTGCACAGAATAAAACAGTTTGGTAGCTTTTATCACTTCTGAATTTGTTCCCTAAGCAAAGTCCATGGTGTCTCCGGGAAATGAGTAGTTTGGAATAGGAAGGGAGAAGGGGAGACCCAAATTTAAGGATATTTGCTGTCCCTATCTAGTGAGTTCTCTTCTGACAAACCCCAGCACTGAGATTTGAAGAGACTAGAGACAATTTGGATGAGTGGATGGGAAGCTGTAAATTCACCCAGGAGTTCCACCTGTGTCCCTATTATATATAGGTAATAGGTGCTGATTTAGTGAATACTTATAACAGACACTCTTGGGAACAAGGCTCAACTAGGCTAGGCTTGTAAGGGCCCTATGCTCATTAGACTAGTAATGCCCTATGATCCTATGTTGGTACTGGGACCAAAGAGACTTCAGATACCATTGCATCTTTTTTTCATGAGAAGTGTTGTAATGGGTATCATAAGAATTATAGATAACATTAGACCGCAGATCCTAAGGTATTCCCTTGCTGTGTTCAAAGTCTGAATGGAAAACCTAAGAACCAGATGGAAGGAATGCTGTTTGAACTGAGGTGTTACCCTGATACCCCAGGAAAATAATTCTGTATTAAGTAGTCGAAAAAGACTTTTTAATGTTTTCTTGGAATCCCAGCACTTGCGATCTCTCATCTTTCCTCTAAATGTGGAAAAAATGTGAATATCCTGTAGTCTGTGATGTGCTATAACTGAAGCAGACACTTTGTGAATACTTTTGATGAAGTGAATAGTCCAAAGTGTAAGGCAGAGAACTAATATTGTGATTCATACACACACATCATCAAACACCTGACATCTGTTTGAACAGGGATGTGATGATGAGCAGTATTTAACCTAGTGTTACCAGAAAACTCGAATGAGGAAGAAGACTTAGGTTGTGGAGTGACATCATTTTGAATCTGTGCTCTATGAAAAACAGGTTTAGGAAAGAAAGATCCAAAACTGGTCTCCAGTCATTTTTTTTACACTAAAAACATCCTTGAATAAAAACTTTTCCCCCACCCTGAGACAGCATAAGAAAGTCTGGTCCAGTCGGGTAGATGAAGCATTAGTGCTGGAAAGGAGGAGGAGTTCTCCCTCTACCCTCTGTAGGTGTGATGAATAATCTTCAGAACTCATTTGTCTGAAATTATCAGTTGCCAAAGAGCAAAGTGGAGATTCAGACTGAAAAGAAATGGAAACGGGGCTGCTAAGGAGGAAAGTTGAGACAAGATCACATAAAAACCATTCTAACTTTATGGACTGTCCTTGGTGGTGGGATGTTACAGAATTCTTTTTGAAACTTCTTTGCCATTTCTTCTATTGATCTGTACTCTGCTGACACTGTTTGCCAAAACTGGATGAGGGAGGGATTAGATAATCCCTTAGAAAAACTAGAAAGGGAGAGATGACATCTTATTTATTCACTGTATCTTCTTAATCCTTTCATTACACTTTTTGATTACCCCTGTGGCAGATGGGTCAAAAATTAATTCTGTATCTAAAGGAGACACTAAAATCTCATTTTTAGCATCATCTGGGAAATTCTGAAAATGCTGCCAGGCAAACATACTCAAAATATCATTGGCTATAGCCGTGGAAGAATTTTCATCTGTCATACACACACTGTAAACTGTAAATACTGACTTGCACAATAGATGCAACTAAATTATATAAAGCATATTTTTCTTCACAAAACGAAACTGCAGACAAAACATTCTTCACACGTTCACAATTACAGCAAACCTTTAACATATGAACCTGACAATTTAAAATCCTGAACATCAGTTTTGCAGAAGCATAAACTTTTTAGGGGCAGCTGGCTATCAGGAAAATTGCAGACAAACACACATCTGCTAAAGTTACAGAACTGGAGGAATGGCTGGAAATTCCTTCTAAACATGTCATAGTATTTTCTGAGGGACTTGAAACCTCAGTATCCTCCCACTGATAACATTGGCACATTCTGGAAGTTGTCTAAGTGAAAGAAAGGGAAAAAGAAATAAACCACCATTATAGAGAGATTCAGAAACTGAGCTCTTTTCTGAGTCTGAATCAGAAATCTGGGGAGAATAAAGGAGGACTGGAGTTGCCTAATTTCGAATTGTACTACCTAATCGTGAACTCTAATAGAATTCTAAGAATTGCCAACTATGATACAACTAATACTAAGTGGACACCAACTTGGGTGATTTTGAATTATAAATATATTTTAAAGTTAAACATTAATCCTAAAGCAATACCCTTTTTTAGGTAAAGATACTTTGAAAATTTATGGGATTATTGAACACATTAAAACAAACATATTATCTATACAAGATTTATTTCAATCTTTGGATCTGGTTCATTATATGTTGGTTTTTCAACCCTTTCATAGGAATCCTAATTTCAAATTGAACAATCAATTAATTGATCTTAAAAAGTTTCCACTAATAGTTAATTTAACTTTGATTGATATATACAAATATCTGGACCGGTCGGCCAATCAAATAAGACAAGAATTTAACTTACTTAAAAATTATCTTGTTATTTTGAGACAAATTAAAAAACTTGCTATGAGCTACTTTATAAATTTTAAACCTGAAGATGAAAATGTTAATAAATGCTTTGAGTTGTGGCAAGCCCTCCAACAGGATATTAAATATATAACAACAAATAAATTAATTAAAGAATTTAAATTTCATGATAAAATTTGGTTATCCAACTATTGGGAAGAAAAAATTTTAGTGACAGACAAAAGTAACATGTTAAAAGCAATTGACCTGACTATCAAATCTACCTCTCTTCAAAAATTGATGTATACCCAGTTGATGATATGGAATAATGCATATTATACACGCCTTACCCTGCATAAATTTAATTCTAAAAACTCTCCAACTTGTCCATTCTGTAAAAATCAACTGGCTGATCTTCTTCATATGTTCTGGAGCTGTAAATGCATATATAAGCTTTGGAATTCCCTTAGGATTCAACTTCAGAAGATGGGTTACCAATGTACAACGTTGTCATGGAAATTTATGATTCTACATATTCCCCCGAAAGAACTCCCTAGATCACAAAGTACTATATATATTAATATTTTTCTGTTAATGAAGCTTTATATAGCCACTAATTGGTTAGACCCATCTAAAACATATTGGGAAAACTTTAGAGTTTTGGCAACAAGGCATATATTAGCTCATAAACTACTTTTAAGTCTGCATAATAAAAACATTAATAACCCAAACATTTGGGAACAGATATTTAATATTATATTAACATAATACTTTTAACTTGAAGGTATTCACATTTATTTATTTGCTTGGAGAGAACTTTGTATTTAAACCGTATATTACTGGAAATGTTATTAATTACTTTTTGTTTTTCCTCTATTCTTTATGTTTTACATGGAAGCATTCTTGTAAATATTGTATATTTGTTTGGTGTGATGGTTAGTGATATTAGTTAGTAGTCGTTTGTTTTGTATTTTTTTCTTTAAAATTTTGTGTTTGTTTTTACTTGTGTATGAAAATAATATAACAATAAATATTTATTATGGAAAAAAAAAAGAAATCTGGGGAGAAAACCCTATATCTGTCACTTCATCTTCCTGTTCAGATCCTGAATCTTGAATCTCTTCAGGAAAAGAAGTATCCCTCTTTATTTCTACCAGAAATTACTTTATAAGAAGGCCAGACCCAATAAACTACTCTTGTCTAAGGGAGTTTGAGGATGATGAGTGCATGCATGTTTAGTTTTCTGTTTCTTTTTGACAGAAGAATGGTGCCAATAGTGGTATTAATGGCAGCTGCAGCTTCCCTAGGGACAGGCACAACATTCTGAAAAAACATGAATCTTACCTGTTATCTCTCACAGGACATACAAGACTTGCTCTCCCTTGCCCCCTGAGAGTGCCCCAACAGCTGCAGAGGATGTGGCTAACCTTCTGGTCCACAATGGGTATAGGTTTTACACCTGAGGGATCCAAGGTAAAAGTTAACTGGTCTTAGGTGCAACAGAACCATATCAGAGTCATCCACTTGTGACTGAGGCAAGTTGCTAGCCTGCTGTGATGGCAGAGGCTGTTTGCTTAACCTTTTCTTTTTTTATTCCAGAAGAAGGACCGACCATGAGACCAGTACTTTGTTCATTGGCCTACCTAAAAATGGTGCTTCTTTCCCATGAAAAAGAAGGAGCAAGAAGTGGTAAAACTTTAAAGTCTTTAAGAGTCACTTTTGTTCACATAAAAACATGGTAAAAATCACGTTAAAGCATTCTGCCAGCCCAAAAAAGTAAAATAAGCATGCTTCAAAAAAAAAAAAGGTTTTCATTCACTTTTAAACAGGTTGGAAAAAAGAGCACTTTCTTTTAAAATTTAAGTACAGTTTTGTGACCCTCCATTAAAACACAAACTAGTAGCTTTAAAGTATCTTTCCTGAACAGGAAAGTCTTATAAAATATATTTTTTTAATTGGAGTTTTTACCTAAAGGAACTTGTATGTCCAGCAAAAGAACAGCTCAAGCTGACCCGTCGATCCGTGAATGTCTCAGAGTACTGTACTCTTTAGTGGCAGGAAAGCACAGTGAGGGGCGTGGCTTCTGAACCGCTCTTTTTAGTCAGCTCCGCTTGAGTTGACTGACAATTTGGGTGTGTGAAAGGTGCTATGAAGCATCCCCCCTTACTTTATATACTAACTCCATGGTCACACTACAGTGGGGAAAAGACCATTTATAACTTTCAACGAAATGAGTTTCAAAGAAATGAGTTTTCAGTGAAGTGGTTCTAGTAATTTCATTTTCAGTCAAGTGAGTTTTCAATCAGCCGTAGTAGACCGATATATATATATATATATATGTATATATATATATATATATATATATATATATATATATATATATATATATATATATATATATATATATACACACATACACATATGTATGTATGGGGCAATAATTATTCTAACAGAATTACCTGAAGCAGTAGGGTGCATTTAGTACATTACTGTATGAAAAAGTAAGAAAGATGTCAGTAAATAAGTAGAGTATTTCCATCCAACTGATTTTATGACTGTATATATAGAAATTACTTATAGTAACCTGAGGAAAAGATTGCATTTAGCACATTATTGTAAGCATGAGTGAGACAGATGTTAGTGTAAAAGTGTAGTATTGCTGGTTTTGATTTCATTGCTATATATGGCACTTACTGATAGGTATTAGAAACTGAAGAAATAGATTTGCATTTTGTACTTTACTGCAAGCAAGAGTGATATAAATGTATTTCCATCTGTAATAGATTTAAGTCATAAGTCTATAGGTATTCTTACTGCAGTTTTGCAAACGGATATCAAGCAAAAATCTGATCATTATGTTCATGTAGTAAATTATTACATGTTAACCCACCATTACATGATATCAACCAGTGTTCTGACAGGTAAACATAAACATTTCCCATAGCATTCCATCCCAAAAGTATGCATAAGCACTTACCATGACATTTCTTCCCATGTTGAATCTTCACTGTAGTGTGTTGAAGACATGTCCCAGCTGATTCTGTCCATTGCACCACCACAGGCCACTATCTCCCTCACCATTGGGGTCTACCACTGCCCCTCTATCTGGCAGTGGAAATGTTTGAGGCTTTGTGGGCTGGGACACATGGTGGTGCTTAAACCATTTTTTCATTAATCGCTCACCTACACCCTCTTACCTGTTTCCCATCCACATTACTCTTATATCGAAAATTCTAAAAAATAGGGGTGTCTGTCCCCCAACAAAAGCATTGCTCCACCTCCTCTCCCATCTCTGCCAGCACAGCCCTCTTGATGTTTTCTTTCTGTGTTCCCCTCTTTGTTGTCTCCCCTTTTTCCATCATTCCTCTCTCCCCTTTCTATTCTTTAATGAAGCTGCCAGGGTGTTCAAATTAAGATACCTACATATAAAACATTAATAAACCTTTTTATTTTTTTTTTATTTATGCATAATAAATGTTGAGCATTCCAGTCCATTGCTTGCACAATCCTTAATATCTGAATGCATGCAAAATACTACAAATTAATACAAAGCTAATTGCCTTTGCATAGTCCTTCATTTATATCTTGCACTAGGTTTTGCATGC
This sequence comes from Protopterus annectens, assembly GCF_019279795.1. Lineage (NCBI taxonomy): Eukaryota > Metazoa > Chordata > Ceratodontiformes > Protopteridae > Protopterus > Protopterus annectens. The sequence continues at coordinate 311,942,508 of NC_056749.1, read as the reverse complement.
TTTATGCTTTTGCTATAAGAAGGCATGATTTTTAAAATTCCTGATTTTGGATGCTTTATGCTTTTGCTATAAGAAGGCATGATTTTTAAAATCCCTTTGCTTTTCCTTATTAATCGCTAAGGCCCTGGACTTGGCTTATTTGTGTATCTGTCTAGTGGCACCTACTTCTAATAACTATGTAACTGTGAACTGTCAGACTATGAATACTACCTGTAATCTCTTTCTCTGTACTTTTAGGGTTTTGCTCAAAGTTAATATGAAATTTGGTGTCCAGAAGGAAAGAAATCCTAGAATCATGATGCAATGTAATGGCAGTTGATATATTTGTGCTGTATGTTAAAGAAATGCCACTCTTACAAACTAGATGTCACATAATGACAGTTTTAACATTAGGCCATGCCTTTATGGAAACTAAATGTGTGTTAACAGTTCTAATCATTTTTCAGCTGTTAGTCAAGCATGATGTTTTGAATAAAAGTACAAATGTTCTTGTTTTGGAATAAATTAATTTATGAGTATTGAAAATGCTAAAATCTCAGGGCAACATTGTATAGTTTGCTGGTAAATCAGTAAAATGGTTAAGCAATGTAAGCTAACTATCTGTATATTATGCTAGTGGGAATTGAACAGTATCATGCCAAAACAAAAATAAATGACATAACTGAGCAGGAAAGAAAGGTTGCTGTCCATAGTAAAAACATTATCTACTTTTAAGGTTCTGTACTAATTGTGTAAGGGCAGATTGTTTTGAAGGGCACTTGGTACAAATGCTTCATGCCTAGCAATACACTTGAGACAAGTGATTAGTGTCCCTCAGCTGCAACAGAGTTGTGAACTATTGCATGCTAATTATACTGAAACATTGCTGAATGCTGTTGAGACATATTAAGAATGTGGAATTACTACAATTAACTGCACTGCTGGGGCATGTTTTAAAGAAATGGGTCTGAAATATACTATTGTGATGAAATCTGCCTTCTGCCTTGCTTTGTGATGATCCTCATTAATGTATATAACTATGAAGTGGACACGTTGTGATTTCTTGCTGAAACATATGGCTGTAGGTATTGCATACATTTGCATTAATGTGTCAAATTGGTAAACTATCTCAGGATTGGAAGATTTTGCTTCCACAAAAAAAAAAAGGAGATAATCAGGTGCAGCATACAGCACTTCTCTTGTTATTGAAATTGATCCGCTACATTGAAAATGCGAAATACGTTTTAAAAGAAATAATTTGGAACTTGAGAACAGAACGCCTGAAAACAGAAGACAATGCTAAATGGAACATCAGAAACATTTGGCAAAAAGAAAAAAAAACATTTTTATTTGCACTCATTGTTAAATGAGTCATTGATTTAACAATCTGAATACTTTAGATGTAAAAGTTTTCTTTTAGTTTAACGTTTCAGAAGTAGGAGCAGTTTCTGTCTTATCTAAAGTACCACTAGGCTAGCCATAGATATGACTTATGAAATGTCTTTTTTTCTTTTCTTTTTTTTAATTTTTATTTTCCAAAAACATGGTTTTGAAATATGAGTTTCTGCAAAAATATAGGTAAGAAATATAATTTATACCATAAATACTACATACACTAACAACATAAGAATAACAATAAAACAAGTATACAACAAAATGTCAAAAATTTAAATAAATACTTCTGTAATTTCATAGGTTGTGTGGCTACATATTGCATTCAGTGGACAATGCTTTCTAATTAAGTGTGTGCTAAGCTTTACATGAGTTATTTGAAAGCAGAAGTTTTTGTATAAATAAGTGAATCACTATGACTAAGTAAAACCACAGAAATACAATGTGTGAAATGTATTTAATATCTGCTGAATATTTTAGGGCAGATAGACATTTAACCAGCAATAGTAGAGGAAATGGAAGATGCTCACTTGAGAGGCAAGCTTTCCAAAAGTCTTCTTTCCAGCGTTACTTTTCTGTGTTATTCACCTCAGTACCTATTAGACTGTTGACTTGTATGTTCCCGCATAAATGCTGATGATGTGTTGTAAGCTTTTTATACACATTAAAGAAAGCATCTAAGCAACAAATTGATTATCCATGCCACAGATTACTCTTTAGAAAGCATGTGAAAAATAGACTTGGGTATATCATTTAAGGAATGGAGCGATCAGACTTCATATGTGAAAAAAGAAGAATGAATGTGAGTGTGTAAAGCAGGAATCGCCTTGTACTGTTGGATTGATCGTGTCCCAATTGGTCCTGCTCGCAAGTGGACCCCATGATTTTGTCACTGCTTTTGTTACTTTGTCTGATTTTTTTGTACTATAATCTGTAGACTTATCTTTCCGTAGCTACTGTTTATGCAACCCATGAGATTTGCATGGCCCTGTAGACAGAGCTGCAGCAAAGTGCAAGGCATTGTTCTGTTTGTAGTTTTGCTTTCAAATCACAGGTGTAACACTCCTTAATGCTGCAGAGTATAGTCCTCTGCATGAATGCCACTACTGAAGGGTAGTCTGGGATGGGAGAACAGTACACAAGAATGGGTCCACACTTCTTTACCTTTTTTGTCAATTTTTGGACAGGAAATAGTTCAGAGATTTGTGGGAGACTATTTGAATTTTGGATTTATTGCTGTATTAAAAAAAAAAAAAGTTGAACTTCTTGCCGATTTAGTTAGGCAATGCATAGTCAAGGCCTGACCCTGGCACTTGAGGCTTTGATAGGGACCCCAGAAAATAGTAGACACAAGTTTTGTATCTTACACCAGACCTGTGAAAGCAAAAAAATGGCATGATGTGTGAGTAGAAGAGTATGATTACTTTGACAACAGAGAGAAAGAACACGTTTACCATCTGCATTTATTATTGTGGGAAAATGAAGTTATAAATTCTGTTAGTACAGAAACAAAGTAAATATGGTCTGTATTGTACAGTTCTTTTAGTATGCACCAGATCTCATAATATCTCTGAGTGATGAAAATATCTTTTGTCAATGCATTTCTCCAAATTTCCAAACTTATTTGTTCTGGCATCTAAATTGTATTCATAACATTTATTTAATTTCTCTCTGGATCATAGCTGCATCTTGTTTTTAGCAGTCAGTACTTTTCTTGGAACTGCAGTGTTTGAAAAAGCATTTAAATGTTTTACATCTAGGGCAAGGTACATTGTTATGTTGATGAGCAGTGGTTGCAGTGGAGAATTTACTATCTGCTTATTGCAGTTACAGTGTATTGTAAAGTGCAGGAGTTGTGCAATACTTAAAAATGAAAAATACATTTCATTTATGAAAGTGGATGCATAGACATGTTGGATGTGTTTGTCGATACACTAGATTCCTCAAGTAATAAGATTGTGGCCTATGCCAGTGGCATTGGTGATAAAGGCCTAACTATGGCCCAGGTGAACCAGGTTTGATTGATGCCTTGGGTGTTTGGTGACAAAGGCAGAGAGCATGGTTGTTCCCTTCTAGGCAGTGGAGGGGTTCGCTCAGGACACACTTGGATTCTTGTTCTCCCTATTGGAGATTGGAGCAGTAAAAATTGTCTGTTACATGTAGGTGAATAGGAAAGTCCTGTTGATGATAAACACCCTGTGGAAGGAAGTGTGGGGCAGAATATTGCTGGACACCTCCCCGTAGGGCATTGGTTATCATGTGGAACAGCGACATCATAGGGAAAACATTCTTCAACATCAGCATACCCTTTCCCCAGGTGCCTCATTCTCCTCAACATGCCTGAACATTGGTCAGAGTTTGCCCAAGGGAGGCTAAAATGGTTTCAGTGGACATGGTAGTGAAGATAGTCCCTAGTGGAGGTTTATTTAAAAAAAAAAAAAAAAAAAGCAGCATTAAGGCGAGACATTTTCATCAATGTAACTAAAGACTTGTATAAAACATGTAAATTCACAACACAGATACATTTTGAAATTTCACAGTTGTGAATATATGTAATTAACAGCTTCAATAAGGGCATGCGTGCACTGACTTGTGTTCTGCACTTCAATAATTCTGTAAGCGTTGATAGAGTTAGATACAGAAACATTTTTGCGTTTTATCCTTCTCTCCTCACCCTGCATTCATGCATTCAGAACTACTTTCACCTTTCATTTCCGACTCATTACTTCCATTTTATTTTTGTTTTTGATGTATGCCATTTGTACATTAGCATTTTGTAGTGTATTTTGATTTGTTATCCTAGCATGTTTCTTTCCCATGTGTCAAGGGCACAGCCACATGCTGCTCTCAGTAATGTTTTCATGTTTTCTTTTGTTGTTGTTTATTTGTTCACCTTTCTGCTGTGTTCAGATAGATACCATCCATAGAATGTGTAGTATCACCTGTGTATTATACAACACTGCTTCACCATCATAATTCAAGCATGTCACAGGGAGAACTTATAAATTGTCTAAACTGAGCCAAACATTTGCTAAGGCTGGACCTGGTGTAGAGCTAAAACTGATACTTCATCTTTAAACATTAAGTCTAATAGTGTTTCATCTCTATCTCTCGATTTTACTGTGTATGTATGTGCCTTTGTCTATTGTGTGGGAACCTTAATTCATTCATTTTTATCCTACTGTTGTTCAATAGCTGTATTACAGCTTTTCCACTAATTGTAAAAGATGTTTCCCATTAGGTATTTAAAATAACCTCATTCATTCATTTTAATTTAATCCCTCAGACATCTGTTACTTTAAAGGCATCATCATTATTTGCAGTGTCCCTACAACATAATATTTTTGAATCCAAACCAAAGAGTGAGAATGTTATACAGACAAACCCTTTAGTAAAACCTGCAAGAAAGACCCAGCCAAGCTAGAGTCTTCACTGTGTAATTCCTTTAACCTCTACTAGTAGAGACCCATGGGATATAAGCAAATAACCCCTTACAGACATTCCATTGTTTCAAATACATGCCTTCTGAATGACTTTGACTTTTTACTTCTTACTTTGTGTTTATGGTTCATTCAGGCCAGTTAAGCCAGACTGTACTAGATGCAGACAAGCATGTTTTGGCCCTTTTTTATGATGCTTTTGGGGGAATGACATAATGATAAAGTTGTTTAGCTCATGGATGCAAGGACCAGTGTTTGATTCTCACCCTTGGTCAATGTCTGGTTGTTGACTAGGTTTATAATAATCTGCAGACTGATTGCATAGTATTTACCTATGACCCTCATCAGTGCATCATAACTCATTTTTTTGTAACATGGCGCAACCAGTTTAGGAATTTCTTTTTGATTCACTAGGTGTAGCATGTGAACCTGTACTGGACACACCATTATGGACTTTTTTTGTTACATTTCTAGCATGTCTGACTGAAGTTGATGACATAAATAAACTTTTTATATACTTTGTAGGCACCTCTGCATATCTTTTAAAGAGAAACTGATCCGCACTCGTATGACATCATTTAAATGTCATTGTCAATGCTTTCCTATTCAAACATGGTAACCATAAGACTGGTGGGTAAATAAGGAGATTGGCATGCCTTCTTTCATGCCTACCAAGTATGTTTAAAGTGAGACACATTTTAACTTATCTCAAGAATTGATAAATGCTTGTGTTCAGCAGCTTATTAGTGCTCCAAATTCTGTATTTTAGAATTTAAAATCTGCCTGCAGCAAACATCAGTACAATACTTTCATAAGGTATGATGTCACTGTCCTGTACACACCACCTGTATGTTGCACTTTTATTTACTGGCCTCAGCTGATATCCCTGTGTTTCTTTTCTTAAGTCCTGTATTCCACAACTGCTATGCATCCTTCTGTTTCGGTTTGAATCACCACTCATGACTCATTTTCATTAGCCTGGAGGGTCAGTGTTAGGCAGACATATGAAGGAAAGCACATAAGTCATAAAATGGACCTGAGGAGTAATTACTTCAGGAGCTCGTCTTACTTAAAAAAAAAAAATGTGCTTCAACATAGATATAACAGTGTACTAGATGATATATTTCCCATTTCCAAAATTGCTGCAGGTTTCATTTACATGATCTTTTAAATACACTTGGTGCTGCAAAGGCATTTCATTAGCAAGCTATTACAGAATTTGAAATGTGATCATTAGAGATGTTTAATAGCTATAGTTTAAAGTGGGTATATGTTTTTATATCAAAAGTAGGGATATTCTTTATATAATATTACTTCATGGATATTCAATGTCTGACAAAAATGTTTGACAATAATATGCTAAGCATTCATTACCCAAAAATCTGAAGATCTGAAAAGAAATCAAATGTCCTTTTCCAATCTACAAACCATAGCACTACAAAATATTCAGGTCAAATTTGTTTGAATTGTGTTAATGTCATGGAAAGAGTTTTTTCTAAGGTAATGTGCAAGGTTAAGGAAAGGGGAAGGGGCAGAGTTGTTGCACAATATTAAGGTGGGCTTGGGTGCTTCTAATATTAACTAGCAAGCATTCACACACACTAAATCCTGTCCCTTTACATAGACTTTATCCTAATTCTAACCAGCAAAAAAAATGACACATGCAATAAACCTATTCCTCTGCCTAACCCCTTAATGTAATTCTAAAATGCATTGACACAAACTTGCACATAACCCTAAATATCTCTCATGAACTAACCCCTTCTCTAACCTTAATCCAAAGACATAAGTACACTCCTAGCCCAAATGCACTGCCACTTACCTTGGTCAGCAAACAAAAGAGTCGACCAAACTGGCATTTGATAATTCTTCTGGTTGCCCAAATTAGCATACACTGCACTTTGTTGACTAAAGAATTATAAATCGTGTCTGTAGAAATAGATACCGCTAGCAAAAGTTATGTATATACAGTTTTAAAAATCTATTACATATAAGATAGTAAGACATGACTGACACAGAGATATAAATACACTTTCATCAAAATTCAGACAATATAATGCTCAGTTTGTATAATAATGGCAACAATATTTAGTCAGATTTGTGAACATAATAAATGAAAAACATTCAACTAAACCTCACACACACAAGAAAAAACAAGTATTTACTCGTGTCCATTAACCATCAAGCCATTCAAGTTATTCTACATTACATTAAATCTAAAATGTAGTTATTTCTGCTTGTCAAGCAGATCTGCAAGTTTTGTCCATGCATTGTAGCAAGAGGTAATCCTGGTTGATCTTGACTTAATTGTCATGATTTCAAGGTGACAGACTTCAGTTGCAATATTTATAAATTCTTTGACGATGGGTGTAGATTCATTCTTCCAATTCTGAGTTATAATGTTTCTCACTATAGATAGTATAGACCACAAAATATATTTCATTTTTTTAACACATATAGGAACAGAAGTCTTAAAAAGGATTAGTGATTTAGATGAGACAAATTTATCTCCAAAAAAGTCTGTAAAAAGAGACTGTTATTCCAGTAAGGTGTTAAGACAGTGCAGTGAAAAAACATGTGTAGGCAATCTGCTTTAAGTTCTTGTTTATGTCTCCAATAAACTTGTTTTTGTTGAACATTAATTCAATTTATTGTGGTGTGAAGAAGGATGTATGCAAAAACTTGCAAGTAAAGACATTCCTTCTAAGAGATGAAGTTGTATGTTTAGAAGATATTAAAATTATTTTTTTTATCTTCACTCAGAGGTCTATTATTAATTTGGGTAAAATATTTCCAATAATTGTCATTGCAACTTTTTGTTTCTCTCTCCACAGCTCTATGTAATTTAGATAACAGGCACTGCCCCATTGTGTTTTGTTGTATTAAGAATATTAGATATTCAAATAATGGGATATGATCTCTTATCCTTGGTTTTATTAACTCAATTTTCCCTTCTACATGTCTGTGGGATTATACATCTAGCCACATGTTTATCTAGTTTTTTTTCCTTAATATAATCAACAGAAAATAGATATTTATCTTTCATTAACTGAAACCGATATAGCAGATTTTATTTTTAAATGTAACCATTACTTCTAACTTTGCGGTGGAGATGTTATTTTGAGTATATGCCATAGGAAATATAAGGAAGATTGATGCTTTATATGCCAGGTTTCTATATAAAAATGTTTTAAAGTGTTTAGTATAAATGAAGTATGAGTCTTTTGTTTGGTGACTTTTTCCTATAATGTAATCCTGTAATAGCCAATACAGACTGTTTAGTATGAGATAATTATTAGAATATCTATTATGTTTAGCATTTATAAAACAATTTCCTAAAAAGTCATTATTTTTATAATTGATGAAAATGAATATAATTCTAGATCTGTTAGCCCTATCCCGCCCGCTGCCCAGTCTCGTATGATGGTTTAAAGCAATTCTTGGTGTATTGGGATACAAGAGAAATCTCAAAATATAAGTGTTAAATTCTTTAATTCACATTTTTGTGGGGGGTAATGTTAGTGATTGTGTAACATTTAAGATTTTGGTAAGATAATGATTTTGATTGTAGATGACCTCTCTTCCATCGTGAAGAAAATTTTATTCCATTTGTTTGTTAGATTCTTTATATTGTTAATGTTAATGCTGTTAGTGTAATTATACTTTATTATACCTTTAATGCTGTCATAGTTATTCATAAATAATTTTCTTTTCTTTGACAATATACTTAATGATTTTATTTTTGAATCTATTCTTATATGTATTTATAGGTAGGATTTTTATTTCATCATCGTTAAATGTGAAACCACATCTTGTTTGAAATACATCAATTGCTAAGAAAACTGCAGATAGAGAATTATCATTGTCATTTAAAGTCAGTAGGATGTTATCTGCAAACAGTTGAATTTTAGACTTTAAATTTGCAGTTATATTAATACCTTTTATATCTGTATTTGATCTGAGAAAATTAGTAAATGTTCCATAATTACAGTAAAAGGCAGAGGTGAAAGAGGAAATCCATGTTTGTTTCCTTTTATAATTTATATATAATAAGTAAAAGTACCTATTTTAACATATGCAAAACAATCATTATAAAGAAGATTAATAAGATTGTTTGAAGTAACTTGAGAAACTATATTCGTCTAAAAGGAGCAAGAGATATTTCCAGTTCAGCAAGTCAAAAGTACAGTAGTATTAATATCAATACTCATTAATTTTATGTTCTCTTTTGGTTTATTTGCATAGTCAATTAATGTGATTATTCTTTTAATAGTATCATAATCATTTCTGTTTAAGATAAAGCCAGTCTGATTTTTGTCGGTCATGGAGGGTAGAATTTAAATCTATTAGCATGAATTGCTGTAAACAATTTATAATCTACATTTAAAAGTGAAATTAACCTGAATGAAAAATGTTCAGTAGGATTTTTGTCAGTTTTTAAGATTGAAGGGATAAGGGTGCATTTCCAGGAAGGATGAACTTTAGCTAGTTTCTTGATTATAGAAATAAACATGTGCAGTATGTCTAGTGCTTCTTTGGGTAACAGCTTATAGAGTTCAGATATAATCCCATCATTGCCTGGTGCTTTATTGGGCTTCAGTTTAGAAATATGAGTTTGGAGTTCAGACATAGAGATGGGTTTGTCAATTAATGTAGTTTAGTTTTTATATTTTATTTAAAAATATTTTTTAATTCTTCTGGGTCTATTAATATAGTATTTAGAGTGATTTTTTATCATAATAATCTCTGAATCCCTTTAAAATATCTTCTGTTTCTGTTACTTTTCTTCCTATGTTAGTAAACTTCTTTTCTGTGATTGGACTTGCTGAGTAATTTTGTTTTTGTGGCTAAATTGTGTATAGATTTTGGGTTAATAGAGAAGTGAATAATATGAAAATCCTCAAGGTTGATTTTATTTTTATGGTTTAAGCTTTCCAAGTATGTGTTTAGCTCATTAATTTCTTCTGTATTATTTTTGTCTGATTTTCTAATTTTAACTTATCAAGTTTTTCCTTGTATTTCATGTAATTCTTTGTCCCACTGCTTTTAGTGCATTCTGTAAAAACTATTCTGAAGTATCTTTTGTATAATTAATTTCTATAAAGGAAAGGATTTCTTTAATAACAAAGTCCTTAAATTCTTTTAAGCAAGTTATATATGCTGGGATTCTTCAGATTCTAACATTATTATTAGATTTCAAAAAGAGCTCAGAAGTAATTGCATTGTTATCTGAATACAGACAGGTTACTGTTTTGACTTTGCCTAGTGTATCATTCAGGTCATTAAGACATAAACTCTGTCAAGTCAAGATTGCATTCCATGCCTATGGGAATAATGGGTATAAAATAAATAATTTGTTTCTTAAAATTCATTTATGTCTTTAAGATGAAACAGTTCAGTAAATTTTATTAATACCTTTTCAGATGCCATGTATATTCTCCTTTTTCCTATTGTGTTAGTATCACTTGGTGACAGTATACAATTAAAGTCGCCTGTTAGAATGATATTGCCTTTCAAGTTTTGAATTACTACTTCTAAATATTCATCAGCTGTTTTAATTTCTATTTCAAGAATCCATCACAAGTTACTAGAGTTAATATCCTCCTCTTATACTTAATAGTTCCAGTACAAACCATGCCTTTATCATATGTTTCTATAACCGTAGGTATAGGCAGTGAATTTCTCCATAATGTAGCAGCCCTGTTTTTTGATTATATTGTGAACTGGATAATATAGTGTAGTTTTTAGTATTTAGCATGCCTATGTCTTCTGTTAAGTGTTTCCTGTAAATAAAAAAAAAAAAAAAGTGAAGTTACCCCTCTTGGATCCGTTATTTAATCCATTGACATCTATGGAAATACAGTTAATTAATAGCGTTTCTCCTACTGATCAAAAGTATACATATACTTTTCATAGATAATGATATTCTGTTAATAAAGAATGGCTTAGTAATCATCGTGAACATTAACATTTGAAGGCTTGATTATAAATAAAATAGTTACTATTGTAAAGACTCAAAAAAACTAAAACAATATAATTATCATTAAACATTTGCTTTTAAAATCCCTGTACCTCCTAAGGAGTCTAACACTCCTTGCTTGAATAGTCTAACCATCCAAGCAAACACATCCATCCAATACGCTGACACAAAAAAACAAAAATCAAATTAGTCTACTGTACTACAATCAGATATGATGCCATTAACAATCAAATAAAAATGCATCTGTATCCTTTAAAACTTTAATATATAATAGTAGAACAATTATTCCACATCTTAACTTGCTATTTAACATATAACTTTTCCAGTTGTGTGTTCATTAAGGTGTTAAAATAAGATACGTTTACATCTCTTATTAGTGTTCCTTATATTTGCAGTTTTGAAATTCATCAAATAGCTTAAAATATGAAAGACTGCTGCACAAACATTTAAAATGTTTTGTGGTATGTACCACCATAAGACTGATTTACTTTCAAAGCCTTCTATTCCCTCTTTGCAATATTCTATTAAAGTAGATGAATAGTTGTTCTGCAGTGTTTAAACAATATTTCATTATTTGCTTATATTCAGTGCTTTATTATGTAAATTAAAGCATCCTATGTTTCTGTCAAGTATACAGTTTATTGCTTCTTTTGCTTTGTGTATGAGACTTTTAAATGTATTAACACTATATTCATATCATGTATGTCAAGTCTCTAATAATGACGCTCTAACCATTATATGTATATCCATTTTACAATTTATTGATAACTACTATCAGACTTCAAGGAAAGGTGGAAACCATAATTGTTCCCTTCTTCAATGACAGTTTGTTTGTTTGTGTCTTTCGGCTTTTCCCGGTTAGGGGTCGCCACAGCGGAACTCCGGTCCGCTAATGATTGGCAGTAGAGTTTTATGTGTTGGCTTGCCGGGCCTAACACACAACCTTCAATGAAGGAATGCCCATTCACGCAGTTTGTATGTTTAATTATAGTTGCAGTGAAATTTGAGCTAATGCATATTTAAAAGGTCACACCTTTTATTCAAATTAACATTCTAAAGCTGCCTGTCCATCAGAGTCTCTGAACATGAACAGCTCTATTCTCTTGTTTAGGTGGGAATTCCAACTGAACTCTAGCTGTTTATCGCAGAAAACTTCATGTGTTTTAAATGAAGTAAAAAAAAAAAAAAGCCCAAGCTATGGAGACCGGGGCTTCATATCTAGCTACCACAGTAGCACCTCACATATGGACAACCCATCAGTCACAGAAATTTCCATATCTTTCTTATTGAACCTGAACATTTCCTCTATGAAGAGACTATTTCAAAGCCATTTAAAACTTCACAGTCTCTCTACTGTTAAATAACATCAAAACATAGATTGATAGCAACTGCAATCACCCCCTCCCCCAATCCAGCACATCATAAATCATTCTATTAAATAGAACAGGAACATATTATCTAAGTCTACACTAGGAAGACAGGCAGCTTTTAGGTTTTACTGTTAGTTTTAGTGAAACAGCTTTTCTAATGTTGCTGTAGTTAATGATTACATTGAGTTAATTCCACACTAAGGTAAAGATGTTTATCAGTCATTTCTTTTAGTATACCATTTAAGTATCAGTTTAAACATTTTTAATGTCTTTTCCTTTTTATGACAAGAAAGTATGAGATGTCACTCATATTGTGTGATTCCCTTCAGTAGGTAACTGCAGTTTATGAGTTAAACAACTTTAAATTCAGCTATGTGGTATACTACAGCCATTTTCTACTTCAAATATAAAGTATGTATTAGTTCCTGAGTAAACTATTCTGTATGCACCCCTTCAGATTATATATTGATAGAGGGGGCGTGGCCAAGGATGAACACAGGATAGCAGCAGATTTCTTCAGCTCCACCAATTTCATTACATTGACAGGAATTAATTACTTAAAAAATTAATTCTTGAAGTAATTTTCTTTCTAAATATGTTTGTTTTATATAGTTCTTGAACTATATCTAAAAAAGAAAGGAAATCTTAATAATATTCCTGTCAGAAATTACTTTGGAAATTTTCCTGTCAGTTTATCAGTCTGAAATGAGTTCCAGTAAGACAAATTCTTAAGACTCCAGCATCAAGAAAGAACTTCAGTCTCTGATAATTATAGTCCAGCAACTTACTGTTAAGATGGATAAAATGGATACTAAAATAGACACTTTCATAGAAAAAACTACAAAACAAATAGACTTGTTACATATGGACCTGCAACAAAAGAAGATCCAGATGACAGGCATAGAAGAAGCTGTGAATGACATGGAAAATAAAATACAAGAACAGGAAATCAACATTGAGTTTCTGCTGAAACAAAATACACATTTACAAACAAAGCTGGATGACCTGGAAAATAGATCTAGGCTCAATAACATTAGGATTTTTGGACTGCCAGAAAATATTGAAGGTAACAATATTACTTCTTTTTTAACAACATGGCTCCCTAAAACTTTAGATTTACCAGAAGCATTCTCTTTTGGTATCGAAAGAGCACATAGATCTATAGCTAGTACTAACTCTAACAAAAAATATCCTAGATCAGTTATAGTTAGATTTCTATCATCTTTTGATAAAGAGATGATTCTTAAATCTGCTTGGGCTAAAGCTCCTGTTAAGTTTAATGAGACAACTGTGCATTTTGACAATGACTATTCTTCCATGGTAATTGCTAAAAGAAAAGTTTTTCTGCCACTAATAAGGGAGCTTAAAAAAGCACAGTTTAAAACATACCTTCTGTTTCCTGCCAAGCTTAAAATCTTCCTTCCTGATGGTCCTGAGGTCTTCGATGATTTAGACTCTGCTTTACTGTTTGTCAAAGAAAAAAGGATTTTGGATAAAATAGAAGAAATGGAATGGGCTAGTTCTTCATTAAAGAGATTGGCAACTGAAGCTTCCTGGAAGACTTCAGAGAAGAAGAAGAGACTAAAAACAAATGATTTGTTATATGTTTTTTCTCTCTCATCATTTTAGTTCATTATTAATCTTTTGAATATAGTTCCTGCATTTCCAGAAAGCCACAAATATTTTGGAAAAGATTTAATCAAAGTTATTCTCTATGTGCAAAGAAATGTTTTGTTTCATAACCAGTCAAAATGCCTGAGGATTTAATGGCAGGCTGTGACTCGATTTGTTTTCTTTCTGAAAAAGTAAGGTTAGTAATTTGATACATTTTTTATCTTTACCTTTTTTCCTTCTTCTTTTATTATTTTCTTTGTTTAAACAATGACATTCTATTTAGATTATGTAGTAGGTAAAGGGTGGGGAGGGCAGGAGAGAACAGTAATGAAAATATCATTAATAGAATAATAACATATTTATTTCTTGTAAAAGTTTATAAGTTCTTCAAATGCTATTTCTAATTATACTTTCTTGATTATACTGCTTATGCTTGTTTGTAAATAATCTGTCATGCTTTAACTAATAATAATCAGAACTAAATAAGAGTAAATAATATGTTTTATTTTTAACTCTATTAATATAAACAGTAAGTAACATTCCATTGTATATACTTCTTACAGCTTTCTCTTACATTTTTTATTTCTGCCTCACTCCCTTTTATTTTCTACTCTCTTTTCTTTTCTTTATTAATATATAGAAATGCTTTAGACTGTGTGGGCACAGTGAATAATAGGATTTGTATGAAAATTGAGTTGGGAGAAGAATGCTGAGTTTTATTGCTTGTTGGTAATTTTGAGTTTAATTTCACTTGCATAGAGGCTGTGATGATCTATGGAATACATTGTGGAGGTTCTGTCATGTTTAGATGCATTTACACTGCTAAATGAATGTTTGTCACTAGTTTTTAATAAGTTTCCCGCCAAAATGTTAAGAGAGACAATCTGGGATGTGGGCTGTCTTATGCACAATGTCCTTGAGTTACCTCAGAATCTTCAAATCACAGAATTCTCACAGAGAAACTGAAAGCAGTTAGTATAAACATTGACAAGGTTATCACACTGACACACCACAGATTCAGGAAAAATACTCTGTTCATAAAATATGTCAGTTATAATGAGTTTAAATGATGTAGTTTCTTGTAGTAAGTAAATGTCTTATTTTAGAAGGCATAAAAATGAAACATTTATTTAAATGTTTTTGAAAATCTACTTAACAGCAGCATAATAATCTATGTTAAAAATTTGTGTTCCAAACATATACTTTACTATAACTCATTTAATTCATCTGATTGACAAACATAAATAATCTTATAACTCTATTCTGGAAGAAATGTCATGTGATATATTTTAAAGCAGTAGGTTAGCATGATTGTAAAATCTGGTTACCAATATGTGTTTGCTGTGCATTATTTTGTATAAAGCAGACAGATTTATTCTAGGGACAGCAAGTAGGATAGTGCTCTACTAACACACAACTCAGTGAGATCAGATATATATATATATATGTGTGTGTGTGTGTGTGTGTGTGTGTGTGTGTGTGTGTGTGTGTGTGTGTGTGTGTGTGTGTGTGAGTGTGATGGCTTTTTTTCTGAGAATCTGCATAACTATCCAATATGATTTATAATAATTTCTATGAATACAATATTTTACTCTATTGACAAAATGAATGTTTGCCACAAGTTTTAATAAGTTTCCCGCCAAAATGTTAAGGGAGACAATCTGGGATGTGGGCTGTCTCATGCATAGTGTCCATGAGTTTACTCAGAAACTTCACTCACAGAATTTTCACAGAGAAACTGAAAGCAGTTAGTATAAACATTGACAAGGTTATCACACTGACACACCACAGATTCAGGAAAAATACTCTATTCATAAAATATGTCAGTTATGATGAGTTTAGATGATGTAGTTTCTTGTAGCAAGTAAATATCTTATTTTAGAAGGCATAGAATATGAAACATTTATTTAAATGTTTTTGAAAATCTACTTAACAGTAGCATAATAATCTGTGTTAAAAACTTGTGTCCCAAACATATACTTTACTATAACTCATTTAATTCATCTGATTGACAAGCATAAATAATCTTATAACTCTATTCTGGAAGAAATGTCATGTGATATATTTTAAAGCAGTAGGTTAGCATGATTGTAAAATCTGGTTACTAATATGTGTTTGCTGTGCATTATTTTGTATAAAGCAGACAGATTTATTCTAGGGACAGCAAGTAGGATTGTGCTCTACAAAGACACAACTCAGTGAGATCAGATATATATATATATATATATATATATATATATATATATATATGTGTGTGTGTGTGTGTGTGTGTGTGTATGTATGTATATATGTATGTGTATATGTATGTGTGTGTGTGTGTGTGTGTGTGTATATGTGTGTGTGTATATGTATGTGTGTGTGTCTGTGTTTATGTGTGTGATGGCTTTTTTTTTTTTTTTTTTTTTAAGGTAATAACGAGGTGTTTCTGAGAATCTGCATAACTATGCAATATGATTTATAATAATTTTTATGAATACAATATTTTACTCTATTGACAATAATGAGTTTAAGTAAATGCTCATATACAAACAATTCAAGATTTTTTTGGAAGCTGTTGATAGAATTCACATGACAGAAAATAGATGCATCTTAATGCATGTAATGTCTGAATCATATTAGCCAAAGTTTTTGATTTAAATGAATGTTAGAACATAATTTTCTCTCCTCTTGATTTCTAACATTAAGATTATTTGAATGCTATTAGAATACAAGTGTTATATATTACATAGATCTATATAATAGTATGAACAGTTTAAAAAAAAAAACGTTTATTTTAGTTTATATGATGCTGTTTTACCAAATGTGTAGTTTTGTCTTGATAGATAATTGAATTGAAAACTGTTAACCTCAGTTAACTATAACTAGTATTAAATTGATAAGGTGGTAGCTGAGGTACTGCTGCTTAGGGTAGGGGGTTAACTTGAGTAGTAAATACTGCTCTAAGTTGGAGTTTTCAACTCCAGGCGGGATGCAAGGTTTAATCCTTACATTATTTTCACTTGTTCATTGTTATATGTATATAGTTTTGACATCCACAATATATTTTGTACACTCATTGTCACTACAAACAAAATTGAATCCTATACAAAATCCCATAAGAGATTTAATAAATACAGCTATATTTAAAGGTACACCTAAAAGAGGAGATGTAACATTATTTATCTTGTTATTTGTTATTTCGATCATAAGATTCTTGAGTTTTAAAAATGCCAAATGACATCTTTAAAAGGAATTTCTTTAAACATTAATGGATTGAATAATCCGTGTAAAAGGGCAAGCCTAATAAGATACATTAATCTACACAAGGCCAATCTAGTCTTCCTGCAAGAAACCCATCTCTTGAAAAAAGATATTGATAAACTAGCCACTAATAAGTATACAGTATTGGTTAGTTCAGAGCACACTCAGAAAAAAAGAGGAGTGGCTATTTTATGGAATAAAAGTATGCCCATTCCTAAAACCATTAAGTCTTATCAGGATGACAAAGGAATGTTTTGTATGGTTACAATACAAATTAATGGGAAGACTTACACTTTAATTAATGTATATTGGATACCTGGAATTGGTATTAATACAGTGAAACATCATATTGATAAGATCATATCATTCTCTAGAGGGGATATTATTTTAGCTGCTGATTTTAATTGTATACTACATGAAAGTGATACTACCACTATAAAGAAAAGAATTACATCTAATGCAAAACATTTAAATGATTTTGCTAATTCTTATCATTTGAATGATATTAATAATCAGATAGAGTCAAAATCATTACCATACACCTTTTTTTCTAACAGATACAAAACTTATTCAAAATAGATAGGGTCTTTATTTCTAACCAGATGGTAACAGATTTAATTAATTCCAAAATCATTTCATGTCCTATATCTGATCATAACTCAATTGTTTTGAATTCATGATAAAAATACTCATAATGTTCAGATCAAAAGGATACCAGCATACTTAACTCAGCTAAAAGATTATAAAGAATATATACTTTCAGAAGTACAACATTTTCTAGACATAAATAATACTCCTGAAGTCTCCATTGTCTATGTTTGGGATGCCTTAAAATCATATCTATATGGACAAAGTATCAGATGGTATAATAACAAAAGGAAATCTTGGGATAAGGAATTGTTAGATATTCAAAGTAAACTGGACTCTTATAAACATAATAATAAAGAAAATATTATGGACAAAAAAGTTGTTGAAGAAATAAACAAACTAAATGAGAAATACAAAGAAATTCTAACTCATAAAGTTAAAATAACTTTAGAGAAATACAAGTTTTTGTCTTATTCAATAAGCCCCAAATACTTACATAGACTCAAAAATAAAGCAAAAAGATTGAATAAACAAAACCATATCAAAGAAATCTTTTCTCTAAGGAAAAAGAAGAATGTTTCTAGTATACCAGAAATACTGGACGAATTTAGAAATCACTTTCACAAGATTAACCATAACAACATTAACATGGAACCTAAAGATAAAATAAAGGAGTTTATAACCACAAACATGAATAAAAGCTTAATAAACAACAGATTAAACTATTGGACAAGAGTATTTCATATACAGAAGTTATTACACAAATAAATAAGCTTAAATCAAACAAAGCACCGGGTAATGATGGTATTATACCAGAGATATATAAAATCCTTTCTAAAACTACATATTCATTAATACATAAGGTTTTATTCTGGCCCAAACTGAGTTAATAACCCCCCCATCTTGGCAATATACATTTATTTCACCAATTTTAAAACCTAATAAAGATCCAACTAGATGTTCTTCATATCGACCCATCTCATTACTTAATGTTGATTATAAAATGTTTATGAGTATTTTTCTGATAGATTGAAGACAATTATCGGCATTATAGACATAGATCAGACGGGCTTCATTGTAAATAGAAATACTTTTGATAATATAAGAAGAACTTTAACATTAATTGATTTTGAAAATAGGAAAAATAAAGATTTAACACTTATTAGTCTTGATATAGGTTCAGCATTTGATTCAGTAAGTTGGGACTATCTGTTTACCTTACTGAAATGCACAAATTTCTCTGATGCATTTGTAAATTTAATTGAGCATTTATACAAAGGAACTCTGGCTTATATTAAGGTAGGAACATATGTTTCACAAAAAATACCCATTCTTAAAGGTACAAAGCAAGGATGTCCACTTTCTCCACTATTATTCACTTTAGTAATGGAGCCTTGGGCTAATTTGATTAGAAACAGTACTGACATAGAGGGTTTTGAAATAGAAGAAAATACAACATCAAAAATTCAACTTTTGCAGATGATGTTCTAATTACATCAGCAGGATCTAATTCTTCTATGCAGTCTTTATTTGATAAAATGATGAATTTTAAAAGTATTTCTGGTTTAATATTCAATGAAGAAAAACTAAAATACTACCTATATATACACGAAAAATACTCTCATTAGTGATTTTACTAAATATGTACCCAACTCAGGTCAGATAACTTATTTAGGTATAATACTATCTAAAGATATTAAATCTATTACATATAATAACTATAATACCTGTTTTCTTAATATACAAAATCTTTTTAATACCTGGAATAATATGTTTTTACTATGGAGGAGAGACTTACAATTATTAAAATGATAATATTCCCCAAGATTTTATACTTAATACAATCAATAATACTTTCACCTACAAAAATAACTATCAAGAAACTGAATACACTAATGTTAAATTTCTTATGGGCACCTAATAGACCTAGGATTGCATTAAAGAAACATACTAATAGCTGGTCTCAAGGGGGTATTTCTTTTCCAGACTTTAATTTATATATTATCTCTTCTATTATAAAAGTTATTACTTTATTAATAGATCAGTCATATGTCACAAAATGGAAAGATTATTGGGAGCTAATTAGTATGCACTTTATGAAAATCTCCTTAACACATAAAAATATGATTATAAATAACTCCATGTTGTGGTTGCTAAAGGAATTTTGTACTTCACCTATTACACCTAAACATATGGTCTGTTACCCATTAAATATTATTATTAGTTATCGTAACTTTATATTCATGCACCCTAAGTATAGGGAATGGAATTTTATTGTATTCCCTATAATTTATACTTAGGGTATGCTTATGTCATCTACTTCTGAAGGAGCTCATTTAGCTATAGATAATCTAAAGTACTGGTATCAGCTGATATCTAATAATAAAGTTAAAAATCTAGATTTCTTAAAACAAGAATTTGATCTAAGAGAAACTTGCTGGTTAGAGGTTCAGATCTTTAGACAACATCTCATTGATAGAATAGATCTAATGTCTATAACAGTTAAAGAATCTATTCCAAAACTGATTGATTACTTGATAATACATTTGCAGCATAAAGTTTCTGATAAAGGTAAACTTTCATATATACATAAAATTATCAGACAAGAAACTTTTTACAATGTAGATTCATACTGGAATTATTTCACCTCTATTAATGGGGACCCACCAACTCAACAAGATAAACAATATATATTGGAATCTGCTTATAGAACTACATCTTCCATTGTCTGGAGACTTTATACATGGAAATTTTTACATAGATCTTTTTATACACCTTTGATGATGAATAAAATTAATAATAAAGATAATCTATGTAAGAGATGTAATGTAGAAATTAATGCTGACTGGGCTCATATGTTTTATGACTGTATGAAGTTGAAAGAATACTGGAAGTCAATTAATGAATTTTGCAGGCTCTTTTACAGATAATTTCATTATTTCTAAGTCTCTTATATTATTCAACACACCTGTACCTCAATGTGTTAAAAGATTAAGCTTCCCTTGTTATGGTCTATCCTAGCAGTGGCTAGGAAAATAATAACTAGAAATTGGATTTCAGATACACCTCCTTCGTTCAATGAATTTAAAAATGTTATGAATATAATGTGTCATATGGAAATAAGCACAATTAGAATGAGAACAACTAGAAAAACATCACATTTTATTGTATGGGATAATTTACAAAATTTGTTAAAAAAATTCTAATTTCAATAGCACAGTATTTTAGTTTAATTAATTGATCTGATTGTAGTGGATGTCTTTGTAAATACTTTAGTTGTTTTGTTGAATATTATAATAATACCTATTTTTAATTATTTGTATAAAATTGTTATGATATTTCTCTTATATGTTAAAACAATAAACTTGTTTTGAAAAAAAAGATTATATATTGATATGAATGATATATGCTTCATTTAAGGGAAACTAATAATATTTTGCAATGACTTATCAAAAATGGTTCTTAATTATCTATAAATTAGACAAGCATAAGACAGGAAAGAAGGAATCCAATTACCTTACAATAGTAGGCTACTTGTTGAATTTCTCATTCCTGTTTATGTTAGACTTGAGCATTTTGTCATTTCATTATTTGCTGGTAAAGATATGTAAAGTAGAAGTACTCAACTTGTTTACATAAAAAGAAACAAACAAAAAAATAATTTATCTTATTTCCTTTGTAAATAAAGAAAAGCTCTTTATTTTCCCCTTATTTTTTTTTTTCATTTGTCTTGTTTCCATTTGTCTGCCTTTCTCTTTTTAAGTATATAATAGACCAGTCCATATCCTCTGTTTGCTCAAGAATGTGTTAGTTTTTTTAGATATGAAAAATACAAGGTTAAGATCTTAGAAGAATTTAATCCCATTAGAAAAGAAAGTCTTCAGCTTGGCCAAGAACAATAAAATTACATGTATCTGCTTTTTCTTAAGTTCTTGTATAAGTGGAAGGATTTGTTTCCTTTTAGACATCACTCTTGCTTAATAGTCATTATCAAAATGAATATTATTTCCTTCTGCTTTGTGATGACTTAGGCCAGGCAGTTTTGAACATCATTTCTTTATCCTGAGATTAAATAATTTCTAACTTCATTGTCTGCCTGGGATGACATGGTCGACAGACCATGATGCTTTGCCAGAGCTGGCCTGCACCTGTCACCCCTGGGATTCTGGATACTGGCTAAGGCTATTGCCACCCCTGTAGTGCCTGTTTTAGGCAAGGTTCAAATGACAAATTCACCACCATAACCAGAACAGGCAAGCAAAAACTGAGGGTAATGCTATTCAATGCTAGAAGTCTAAATTTCAAAATGCACTCACTCGAGGCACTCCTTAAAATGGA
Organism: Protopterus annectens; assembly: GCF_019279795.1. NCBI lineage: Eukaryota > Metazoa > Chordata > Ceratodontiformes > Protopteridae > Protopterus > Protopterus annectens. The sequence continues at coordinate 311,920,567 of NC_056749.1, read as the reverse complement.
GATCATCAATATCTGTGCAGTGACTAAGACCTGGTTCAAGGCTCTAGAGAGCACCCCTGCATTACCAGGCTATTATTCCTACACTTTTTGGCCATCTAACCTGGACCAGAACACCAAAGGCAGAGGGATGTCCATATTCATTAAGGATATCCACACCTCCAGGCTAGTTGTGCAGCATAATGCATCAGAGGTTATTGAACTGCAACTAAGTCTGTGCAAAACTGCAGTCCAAATTGTTGCTTGCTACAGATCCCCCACCATGCTCCAGGATTCCCACTCCTCTTTTCTTGATATAATGGAAAATATTAGGGTTCAACCAAACACCCTAATAATAGGTGATTTCAACTACCCCACCATTAACTGGGAAAACTACTCATGTACCAACTTCTTCACTCAACACTTTCTGAAATTCATAAATTCTAATGCCCTAGATCAACTTATCCACACCCTTCCAGGGGCAACAATATCCTAGACCTAGTCATTACCAACATGAGTGACTGGTGTTCCACACCTGAAATCAACTCCTTGTTGGTCAAATCCGACCATAAGCTAATCATCCTAGATATCCGCATCCCGCCTCCACCCACCATTAAAGAAACCACCATAAAAAAATTCTGCAAAGCCAACTTCATGCTTCTTAGGACAGAAGTGGCGAACTTCATGGCACCCATGCAGATGGACAATACAGTTATGACTGCTGAATCCTACACAAATGCACTCTATAAACACTTACACGAGTGCATGGATCATGCTATCCCAAACAGAACCAAGACGCTATCCTCCAAAAAAGGAAGTCAATCTGGTGGTCCCCTGCCATAAACAAACTCTACAACAGAAGGAAGAAACTGTTGCAAAAGAGAGTAAAATCCCATGAGTGGAGGAGCTCCCTGGTCAGCCTCAGTAAGAAGCTGAGATCCCTTATAAGATCCTCCAAAGCTAGCTACAAAAACAAAATTGCCACTGATTCTAAGGGCAACCACAAAGAATTCTATAGATATGTCATGAATCTCAATGGCATTACCCAGATCTGCTCTGAGTTACAGCATAACGGCACGAAAATTAGAGAACCAAATGATATTGCCAACAAACCTGGCAGATAGGTTCAGTGCTAACTTTATCCCCCTCTCACCCCCTAAAAGGCCCATATCTATAAATGAAGAATGCAGAGTACCTGTAATAACATCTATGCAGGTAAAAGCTGCACACTCTAAAAGCAAAAACACAGCATCCAAGGGACTTGACAACATCCCAGGCTGCGTTTTACATGAACTTCAGAATGAACTAGCTCCCCACCTAAGCACCATGTTCAATCATAATCTCATGTCAGGCTTTGTGCCCACTGAATGGCGCACAGCAACATTTATCCCACTCCACAAAAGGTGAACCACACTGACCCTGGAAACTATTGCCCTATTAGCCTGACAAGCCTGGTCTGCAAGACCATGGAACGTATCATCATGGAACTCGTAAACAAAGACATTGGTAACCTCCAAACTCTGGACCCCACCCACTTCAGGTTTGTGAAAGGCAGATCATGCCTTCTGAACCTGATTGACTTCTTTGAGGCAGTCACCAAAGCCAGACCAGGGTAAGCTGGTTCACACAGCCTATCTTGACCTCACCAAGGCTTTCAACACCATCCCCCATTCTGGAATTATAGCTAAACTCACTAAACTATGTATAAATCCCTGTGTCACAAGATGGGTTGCCAAACTGGCTCACTGACAGAACCCACACTGTAAAAGTTGCAGACTCCAAATCTGACTTCAAACCAGTGACAAGTGGAGTACCACAGGGTTCAGCCCTGGAACCTCTCCTGTTTGGTATCTAGTTCTCTGAAGTACTGGCTAACACAGAAGGCCTCTGGCTAATGAAGTTCGCAGATGACTGCACACTCGGAGCCATAGTCAACTCCCCAAATGATGTGGACATCCTAAAGAAGGGCCTCACTGAGACAGATGCCTGGTGTCAGAGGCATGGCCTCAAACTCAATGCCAAAAAGTGCATTGTCATCCTCTTTGGTAAAAACTCTGTAGCCATGAACTACCACATAAACGGCAGTCTACTTAATGCCCAATGTGTGATAAGAGACCTTGGGACCCAGGTGGACTGTAGTCTGGCCTTTGATAATCACATCACCATGGTTATCAGGAAATGCTCATGACAAAATGGTTCTCATCCAGGAAAAGAAAGATCATTGTTTCCCTCTACTCGGCACTCAGACCCATTATAGAGTACAACGCCCCTTTTGGAATGTAACTCACAATACATCTGCAGCAGCTGGAAAGGCCATAGAAGTACCTCACAAAGAGGATTACTGGCCTCAAACAGATGCCCTACACTGACAGTCTCCAAAAACTCCAGCTTTACTCTGTAGCATATCGCCTACTCTCAGGAGATCTCTGCCCAACATATAATTCTATGTTAAACTCAGAGCTGATGGACATGCTGCACCTTAAATACCAATCTCTCCGAACTACATGCTCTAGGGACCTAAACCTTGTCAGCACAATATACAGGACATGCTGGAGGGATAGATTCTTGTCCCAGAGACTTCCTATACTCTGGAACAAGCTACCCATCTATGTCAAGCAAATTTCCTCATTAGCACTCTTCAAAAAAAATCTTGATGAGTGGATGGGAAATAGGAAATACACCCCGGGGATCATTTCTATGGCTTTGCTCAACAGGGGCACAGGAAATTAACTTTCTTGAGTGGCATAAGCCAGGGAAACTTGTTGGCTAGGCTTACTTAGACCCTTGGGCCGATAGCCTCGTACCTACCTATGAACCTATATGTTCCCTCTCCTCTGACCTGTCATGTAGATTCATTTGGAGATACTGAGTAGGATTCTCATCTTCAAACTCCTCACTAACTTCTAGTGGTTTCTCATTCTGAGAAGACAGTATGCAATTTTGGGAACACATATCTGACTTCTCAACTTTTTTTATATTTTCAGTACATTACCTTGATTAAATATGCTCTGTTTCTCCTGTAGACTTCTAGAATTTGACCTGCTGCATAGTGAAACCTTATTTATTGTGTACTCCAGAATTTCTGACTTGTGTTCTTTCATAATCTCTTCATATCTTACCATCTTTTTGCAAATCTGAGACACAATTCTGGTTGTTTTATTGTATTAGTGCTTCCATTGCTTGCTGATTTCGTCTAAACAATTGGACTACATTACATCTATGAGTAGGTAGCAGTAAGCAATGGTAGTAAATTATTTGTCTACTTCTAACCATGAGTACATTTGCAGGAAAAGAAGGTACTACTTGTACTGCAGTTATTGTGTACTCTAGCAGTGGCAACAGCACTTTGTGCTATTAATCAGGTTTTTGATTATTTATTAATTCCTTGCTACCTGATCATTGTTCTGTGAATACCTTGGGATACCTTTATTCCCAACGTGCATATTTAACTTTGTTTGAAATGGCATTTTCTGGACTTCTTTATCTGGCATATAAAATACATTTCAACAATGCAGTCACAGTTTTTAAATTAGAATACCAACACAGATCTAAAGCTGGTCAACTCTGATCTGCAATGCATTTCTTCCAATGATTCATAAAATCCATGTTATAAGATACAAAGCCAACTCTTTTTGTTAGGATTCATATTATAGAAATAGCAAAATGTTTGATTTTGCAACATTTTCTCTAGCCTCTCTGATGTCTTTGGCCAATGGAGAATATCTGAAGCAGTCACATTACAGTTCATAATTATAATTTTTTCTCAGGCAAATGATTTTTTTTTCATTTGGTTAGATAAATCAATTAAGCAAAACTGGTGCTAAGAGTTTCGTCTCAGTATACATAATTCACTCTATCTAGGTGCACCGCTGGTAACAAATGTGACTGATTTTTCATACAAATTTGCAGAAGCAATTGAATCCCTTTCTATGTCCCCACACTATAGTATACATTTAATCCCTGGGAACTTTTCAGATGGTAGAGGAAACTGTAGGTTCATTCAAAGATGTATGATATATACTTCTTTTTTGTATAAAAATAGAGCTGCCTAACTTTGTTCAACCTCTTGACCAGCAGTTCATACTCCTATTAATTTTCACTCCATAATAGCAGATCAAGTATTCTTTAAGTACTATCCAGGTCTTTTACAATTATTTTATAAATCTGTAAAATACATGTGGGAATATGAAGTACAATGGACAATATGAAGACTCTCTTCCTTCACAATGACATATTATATGCACACAGGTTTGAAATGACGTCTTGTATATTATTTTTTTCTAGAAACCCTGTTATATAATGTAAGACAGAAAATATATGCCACTGCATATTGCTGAAAGATCCCCTTCAGTTATCAGCTGTGGAGAGAAAACTCTATGACTACTTTGTTCATATCAGGGGAGTCAATACAGATGCTAAGATTATGTTTTTACCAACTGTAACCATTGCGCTAACCCCTGCATTAGACATTGTTATTTTAATACTGTCAGCAAGATCTCCAGTCTTTTAAACTGTTTCTTTTTTTAATTTTGTTTCTTAATGCAGCAGCTTCTCTCTCAGGTAGTTGAACTATTGACTGCTTCATGGTACTTTGTGGAGTTATCAGACAACTCACACTGGGACAGTATATCCGCATACTTTCATTAAATGTCTTTGCTTCCATTTGATTATGAAGTTTTTCAGTTAATCTGTTCTGTTTCTTGCTAAGGTTTTAATGAAACAAAACCTTCATTATTGCTTTTAATATTGACAAGAGCTCTTTGGAAATTACTAAAAGTAAATAACCTGGAACTTTTTTTGATACTGCCTGCATGAGTTTGTAGTCCTTTCTTTGCTTCTCTATTCTGAATATGTATAACCATATCAGATTTTTCACATACCGTGTGATCTCTGCATTTGGTTAACACACTGCATATTTCCAGTAAATGCACACATTGATAAAGCACTTTATGACTTATTTTATTTTATTTATTTTGTACAGACATGCCAGCATTATCTGATGCAGAGGCATTACTTTGTACCCAATAAAGTACATATTGAATACCTCAATGTGATGCAATCCATTTCCGAACTATAGACTTAAGGCATCCGTTATAATCAGTTATCAGGCTAACGATGAAGCTGCCAGGTAGCAGGAAATGAGGAAGGCCTAAGATGAGGTTTATGGATGTGGTGAGAGAAGACATGCAGGTGGTTGGTGTGACAGAGCAAGATGCAGAGGACAGGAAGAAATGGAAACAGATGATCCGCTGTGGTGACCTAACAGGAGCAGCCAAAAGAAGAAGAGTTAAGGCATTGGTTATAGTAATAAATAGAAACTGGAGAAATGTGCATCCTAGTTAACCCCTCTAGAAAAATCAAAAGTAAGTGAACCCTGGTTCTTAATAATTGATTAAATGGTTTTACATATAGTAATAAACAATAGCTTACTCATTCCATAAACTCTCTCTTTAACCCATAGCTTTGTTTTTTTCTCCTCCCCTTGGAACTAATTTGTACCAGCCTGACCACACCAAGTCTACCAGTCATCCTCCTATTCCTAGGACTTGCAGGGGTCAGTCATGGATCCTATGGACATCCTGGGAACTCTGTTCACCCGTGGTTCATAGGATGTTACTAGGCTAGTGGCCCTAGAGCCTTTACATGCTTAGACATGTTAATCCCAAGTATCCCCATGTGTTCTTTCTTTGGGTAGTTAAGAACACATTTATGAAAAGAGTGGGGCTGTCAACATCTGCTACCCCAGTCCATGAGGGACAATGGAGCCTCCCCAGGGGCAAATTTGCAGTCACCCATCAAGTTATCTAGGTTGCATTTGAATAGGGTCAGTGAGGAGCTCTGTTTTATATGAAAAGGGAGTCTATTCCAGAAAAGTGGCAAGTCTCTGGGAGACGTATCTGTCTCTAAAGCATGATCTGTTAATGTCACAAGCTAGGTTGAACTCTCTAGAGTGAGTGATTCTTGAGCCATTTGACTTGCAGTTGTGCAACATGTCCATCAGGGCAGGGTTGCAGATTGCCCTATAAGCCAGGTATATGTCACCTCTCAGAAGCCAATAAAATACAGAGTAAAATGAAAGGTCTTTCAGCCTGTCCACATAGGCCTGTATTTTCTTAATGAAAAACCACTGATGTCTCTCCAGCTGCTGGCGGTGTTTGATGAGATGCATGCAAAAGGGTGCATTATAGTCTATTAGTGGTCTTATAAGAGTCGAGTACAGAAGAGATATAACATATCTTGACCTGGACGCTATGCCGCTGTTCATGAGGTGTGCTGTGTAGAAGGCTTTCCTTACCACTGTGGAACCTTGGTGCCCAAATTTCAGATTGCTATCAACCTATGTTCCCAAGTCTTGCACCACTGGGTTGGAATTCAGGAGGGGGTGCTATCAATATTGTAATTTGTAGGGAATTCCATTTTGCCAAATGGAATAATAATGCATTTTTTGCATCTATTTTTAGACCATGGCTTTGGTACCAATCATTTGTTTGTGTTGGCTCTTCCTGCAATATGTTGACATCATTGGGGGACTCAATGATTGTTCCCAGTTTGCAATCATCACTGAACTTGGAGAGCTAAAGTCCATTAACTTTGGCCTGGACTTAAATAGATAGCATACAGTAAGAAGCTTAGCATAGAGCATTGTGGTACTCCATTGTTGACGTGCCTACTGGTTGAGTTGGTGTCACCAGTTTTGACAGTGTGATTTCTGTCACTGAGCCAGATGCCTACCCATCTAGTAATGTAAGGGTTAATCCCTGTCAGGGAGAGTTTCTAAATGATGCGAGAGTGTGGGGAATTGTGTCAAAATCATTGGCAAGGTCGAGATGGGCTGTGTGCACTGTCTTACCTTTGTCCATGGCTTTGGTGATATTCTCAAAGAAGTCTACCAGGTTTAATGACCATAATCTACCATTAACAAAGCCAAACTGGGTTGGGTCCAGGGTTTGGAGGCTGTCTGCATACCTATTGATAAGGCCCATGGTAACTTTTTTCCATGGCCTTGCAGATGAGGCTGGTTATGCTTATGGGTCTGTAGTTCCCTGTGTCAGTTGATGACCCTCATTTGTGAAGGAGGATTACTGTTGCTGTTCTCCATTCTGTAGGCACATAGCTAGTTCTCAAGCTATGCTAAGTGTGTCCACTAGTTTTTCTTTTAGATTGTTTAGTAAACAACCTGGTCTCACTGAGGCCTGTTTTTGGCGCTGGCGAGGGTAGAGATGAATTGTTCTCTAGAGATATTAGGCAGAGGACTGGTGTCATGTATGCTTTGGGATGTGGTAGGTAGGGTTGGGGGTGAAGTTTGTACTGAATCTATTAGCAAGCAAGTTGGTGATATTTTCCTGTGTAGTATGAGTGATCCCATCTACAACCAATTCGGCACATAGCTAGACATTTCCTTTCAGACTGGAGACAATGCCTTATTATCCTTGGCTAAGGATGCAATTTTAGTTTCATAATTTGCTTTAGAAGACACTACAAGGTTTCTGATTTTCCTGTTTAGGCTTAGGAAGGGAACTCTTCCTCTGCAGAGTGATACCCTCTTGGTTTTTGACAACAGTTTCTTCCTGTTGTTATATAATCTGTTTATATTAGAAGTCCATCAGTGGGCTTGTTTTACAGGAAGACCTGTTTTTTTTTTTATCCAGTCAGGTACAGCAGAGTTTATGCAGTCCCTTAAATGTTTGTTGCAGGGCATTTGCATCCACTTCTGCATATTGATCATTGGTGTCTGTGATTGTGGGTGGTGTAAAGCTTTTTATACCATCACTTAGTATGGTGTAGTTAGCTTTGATGAAGTTTTTATAATTTTTGTTCCTGTGAGGGTGTCAGTTCCAGTAGTTACTTCAAAAGCGGCTGATTTGTGGTCTGACCTAACCAGGGAGCGCATCATGCATGGGAAAGTACAGCGATCCCCCATGTTGGCGAGTACTATGTCCAGAACATTAGAACTTGTAGTTTGGGAGTCCAGGAACCTCTGGTCTAGCATGTTTTTGCTTGTGTATGTCCCCCAGTCTATGGAAGAATAGTTGAAATCTCCCATGGCTATGGTGTTGGTCTGTATGGTGAGGGGTTCCAGTAAATTGACGTAGGTGGCATGCTTATCCTGGTTCATGGTGGGGGATGTATAGCTAGCAATCATGTGATATGGTACTTAACCAGTAGTTAATTGGACATGGATTATTTATTTAATTATTTATTTATTTAAGTTTGATGGCCGGGGAAGTCCACTGGGCCAAGAAGAGCCCATTTTCAGTGGATGCCCGGGGAGAAAAGCTCCACAATAATCGCAAGTTACATTTCAGATGTTACAAAAGGATATAGTTTATACAGCTAATTAAACATTTAAAGATAAGCTCCATGATATTTGCAATTGGCTTGTCACAATGTTACAAAAGTGAAAAGACATAATTCAATACAGAAATTTCAACATTTACATGAAGTGAATATTTTTGTTATAAATTCATTTGTAGGTTTAACATTTCAAAATATATAGCTACTAGCCACTAGTAGGTTAGGAAAATATTATGCATGAAGAGAGTAATAGCATATTTGAGATTGGAGAGTATAGTACAATAGATATTAAAGAGAAAATTAGTTTTTAGTAGGGGAGGGATTGTTTTGGGTGGGATAAAGTACTAGAGGTAGTAGGTTGAGTCAGTGCAAGGTGAAATGAAGGGGGGGTTAAGTTGGAGCATGGCAAGTGCATTCCCATTTGGAAGAAGGATAAGAGAGTAGCTGGGATTTGAAATTTGTATAATTAGGTAGGTTGCGTAGGTGTGTGGAGAGAGAGTTCCACTGTTTAGCTAAGGAGTGGGACAGCAGTACATGGCCAAGAGGTCGTGCAGGTTTGTGGACCTGAAGGGGATTTTGGTTTTTGGATCTGAGTGAGCAGTTGGGAATGTAAGGTTTTAAGGAAGTAGTGAGAGCTGGGCAGTTGGCAAGTTTAAAGATGAGCTTGTGGGCAATGGTGAGTTGTGGGTAACTGAGGTAGTTGGGTAGTTCAAGCCAGCTGATGGTGAGGATGGAGTGGCAGTGGTTGGATGACTTTTTTGAATTGGTTGCAAATTTGGAGATCTTTTGGTAGCAGGATTCAAGTTTGGACTGAAGGCCAAGACGGAGAATGGTGAAAAGAGGGGCACCGTACATACGGGAGGGAAGTAGGAAGGTGGATGCAAGAGTTTGATGGGTAGACTGGCTTAGAAAGCGGTTGTGCCTGTAGAGGAGACCTAACTTTTGGTGCATTTTCTTAATTCTGGAGTGGATGTGGGTGTCTAATTTTAGTTCTTCATCAATAATGATGCCAAGAAGCTTGGTGTTAGAACAATTTCATGGAGGGTGTTGTTTTGGCTTTGTATGGTGAATGTGGATTTGTCAATGGAGGTTTTGGTAGGGGAAAATAAAACATTAGTTTGGTTTTACTTGTGTTTAGTGCCAGATGGTTAGACTGCATCCAGGTTTCTGTTTTGGAGAAGGCTAGTTGGATTTTTGCTAGGAGTGCGGAAGGGGAGAAGACTGAGCAGATGATTGTTGAGTCATCTGCATATTGGAGGATAGATGAGTCTGGATGGATTGGTGAAGTTGTTAATGAACAGGTTGAAGAGAAGAGGGCCAAGAACAGAACCTTGTGTGACACCTATGGGTGTGGGAAGGAAGGAGGAGGTTGAAGTTTTCCATTGGACAGCTTGTTGATTGTTGGACAAGTAGCTGGAAAACTAGGTGATGATGGTGAGAGAGAGGTGTAGGGTGGAGATTTGGGATATAAGTAGGGTGTGTGAGATGGTGTCAAAGGCCTTTGACAGATCTAGGAATAGTGTGGATACGAACTTGTCTGAGTTGCGTTCGAGGTTTATGGTTTCAAGAAAGGAAAGAAGGGCAGTCATGGTGCTGTGGGCAGGGCGGAAGCCATGTTGGGTAGGGGGGAGGAGGTTGTATAGTGTTAGGTGTGCTATGAGTTGTGCTTGTATTGCTTTCTGTAGTATTTTAGAAAGAGGGGAAAGGATGGCAATAGGCCTGAAGCTGGTGGTATCAGGATTTTTGCCACCTTTATGGAGGGGGATGATGTAAGCATGGCATCAGATAGAAGGGACATATGATTCTTGTATGGATCTATTTATAAGAATAGAGATGGGACAGGCAATGATGTCTGCAGATTGTTTGAGGAAGGTGGGTGGAAGGTTGTCTAGTGCATTGTGACAGGGTTCAAGTTTGAGGAGAAGTCTTTTTATAGTGTCTGTGGGGATGGGCTTGAGGCAAAAGGATGTGGAGGAAGGCTGATGATTGGGGTGGTGGTTGGGGCAGGAGGGGGTGGTGGTGGAGGAGAGGGGGGTGGGAAGGAGGCTGATAGTTTAGCTCATCAGTCTATGAAGAATGAGTTGAACTGGTGGGCTGTTTCAAGGTTGGGGTCTGGGCAGGGATTTTCTTTGTTGCCAGGATGCAGCATGGATGAGATGGAGTCCCAGACTTTTTTGGGATTTGTTGATTGCAAGGACTGGAGTTTGGAGTAGTGGGCTTTGCAGTCTTTATTTATTAGTTTTGTTGCGGAGTTTCATAGTTGCTTTTACTCTAGGAGGCTGTTAGGGTTTTTATGTTTTTGATATTGTTTCCATTTTCTGTCCGTTTGGTGCAAGGCTAGTTTAGTATCTTTTGATAACCATGGGCAGGGATTGGTTTTGATGCATTTGGTTCAATGGGGGGCTTACTGATTGAGAAGGGTTAGGAATGAATGGCTAAAGTAGAAAATGGCATCATCTAGAGGAATAGTTTTTAGAGGGGACCAGTCAGTATGCTTTAAGCATTTGGAGAAAGTTAGAGGTTTGAAAGAGGAGAGGTTGTGGGTTTGGATGTAGTGGTGGTGTTTATGCAGTGGAGATGGGAGATGGTCAGTGAAGGCTGGTAGGTGATCGCTGAGAGGATCAGGTAATGTTCCGGCTTTGGTGATAAGATTTGGGTGAGTTGTTAGGATCCAGTCAATGTTGGTGCCAGAGGTACCATCTTTATTTGGTCTAGGTGGAGATTGTATTAGTTGGGAGTTGTTGTACAGGTTGATTGTGTGGGACGGGGCTTCAGCATTAAAAGTATTCCAGTTGATGTTGGTATCACCGAGTATATAGGTTTCATTTTTTATATTGGAGGAGAACCAGGACAGGATGTTTTCAAGAGTTTTGATACCACCAGGGGGACTATAGAGGGCAACGATGCATATGGACTTGTGGTTGGTTATTTTTAGTAACCCTATTATAATTTCAGCATTGGCAAAGATTGGTATTTTATTGGAGTAGGGAGTTATGGTATGGGAGGTGGGGTAGATTATTGCTACTCCACCTCCTTTTTTGTGGGCTCTGTCCATTGCAAATGATTTGGAAACGGTGGTGGTAGGATTTCACTATCTTTTATATAGGCTTTCAGCCAGGTTTCAGAAACGGCGGTAATGCCACGGTGGTTATAGGACAGCCAGGCATGGAGGTTAGGGATTTTGTTTTTTTAAGCTTTGTGCATTGTGTTGCAAGGCAAATGGACTTTGAGTTTGTGGGTTGAGTGGAGGGTTTGGTGAGATTCAGGTTAGAGATGGGTCCGAGGTTGGGGTGGATGTCGCAGCTAGTGCGTAAGTTTGAGAGAATCATGCTGTTTGACCAGTCTCAAAGTCTGTTTGGTTTTAATGAAGATGGATACACCTTCAACTTTGGTTCCCTCACATTGATTTTGAGGTGTGAACTTGTGGAACCCTTTGTAGCCTTGGATGGCCAGGGTGCTCTCAGCAGACTTGAACCATGTCTCTGTAACTGGACAGACATCAGCATACTCCAAGTTGAGGAGTGCTTCCAGGGAGTGCAGTGTCATGTTAAAACTCCTAGCAATAAGCAGCATGACCCTGAGTTTGTCTCTCTTAGATTTTGTTATGTTGGAAAATCTGTTGTTTTGACATGGCCTAAAAAGGCACTATGGGGGAGGCAAGCGCCTTTGCCAGTATATGAAAGCCTTGGGGAGGGCAGGAGCAGCCCATCTCTAGCAAAGCAGCAACGTTTCTCTACTGTACATTCCCAGGCTGACATACTGTATCCCACTGGGCTGACACCAGAAGCTGAGGCAATTGTTGAAGTCAATCATTTTTTGTTTATATTGTGGCATCATCCTGGGTGAGGGTGGGATACTGTTTAGGGCTAGGGACATAGATGTCTGGGACACATAATCCAGAGAGTTTCATCATGTCTCTCTTTATATAGTCCAGAGAGGTATGTCAGAAGCCATTCACTCCAACATGTACTATGACTCGGATCCTGACACCTGATAAGCAGCTGACTGCTTCCATCTATTTTTTTTGTTATGACCTACCAACTTTCCTTTCTACACTTTCTTTATGCTCACTGATTGCATCCTAAGGCCACTCCTCTTTTTGCGCCACAACTCCACTTAAGCAGTGTATCAACAAGTGCCACCTCATCCAGGATGGGCATGCCCAACCCTTCCCTACTGCTATGTCAGTTGCTCAAGCTGCTAATCAAACCTGGATCAGGTGGGCAATAGTCAGTGTTTTATTCCTGTATAACACAGGAGCAGCTATCATTTGCACCATTTATTGGCAGAATTTAGAGTACTGACTTTTAATGGTATCAAAAACCTTGTTAAAAATGTATGAAGAAATTGCAGCCCTTGGATCTAAGTTGGGATATAGACAGTGTAGGCTCAGGAGTAAATGCACAATGTCTAGACTCCCTTTTAAGTCCTTCTGAAAAAGCGTATGAATTCTCTGCCCATTTGTTTACCATTTTAGCCAAAACTTCAGTCAGTATATTTGTTTTGTCTGGTAATGGAGACATTGTTTTACAGTGGGTGGACTTTACACCATGCTTGCTTTCTTTAAGGAAACTCACAATTAAAACTAGCCCATCTATATAAGGGAGCATATCCTGCAATAAACTAAAGTTATACAATTTCAGTAATATGGGTCCTAATTAAACAGGACATATTTTTTTCTTTTTTTAGAACTCCACTTTAACACCATTACAGCTCACAGCTTTACCTGTTTTGACTGATGTATAGAATTCTTCCAAGCTGACAGAGGCATTTATTCCATTGTTCTCCTCATATAGGCAAGTTAGCTCTTTGAAAGAATAGCATAGTCCTGTAACTTATAGTAATGAGTAATCATTATAGTGTGTATCACCTATGCATCATACTTTCAAATATCTCTCTCATCTTCTAAGCAGATGATCATATAGGCACAACTTCCTTCCTTTCTTTAACCTACTGGATAGCAATCCTTTTGAGTATATATTATAGGCCAAGAAGATGCATTTCCTGTGATCCTCCTTTTCTTGCATGAGAACATTATGCATTAGCCTACATACTTTTCCTATATGTATAAACTGCTCTAACATTTACTTTGTACCCAACTATCATTGCACTTCTCTACAAATTCCTTCACTCAGCCTTTCTTTTCCTGAAGAATTTGGTCACGTTGCAGATGGGGTGCTTTTTGTACCTTAGAGCCTTATTCTTTTATTAACATTTTAAATTTGTTCCATCTGATAGACAGTACATATGTAGTAACTGTTGTGTTACTCCAAGAGTCAGTGATGCATTTGTGGGTACTGCTAACTTTTGTCTCTCTAACCAAACATAATGGAACCAACCTCCTCCTCCTGGGAAAAGTTGAACATGAAATTAGGTTTTCCATTTCAAGACAGGCCATTAAATGATCTGAGTAGACTATGATATGGCAATAAATATTCCTCACTGACCCTAAGAGGGCTGTGATAGGGACAGGAAAAAAAGTCTACATGATTTCCTACCTCTAAAGTGTGTGTGTGTTGGGGGGAGGAGGTATTCCTGCAAATGAATATTCCAAATGATTCACATATCCACTAAATACAACTTTATGGACTATTCCTTAAATCTGTACAGTCATTTGGATACCTCTTATTGGTAGCTTGTATAATTTAGTGCCCCCTCAATATTCCTTACACTCCCTCAAAATAGAGGACCTTTTAGTTTCATCAAAATCTGTTGCTATTTCTTCATAAGGACCTTAGAAATGTTCACGGTTCATTGAGTATGAAACTAAAAGTATTTTTATAGGAGGGTCTAAGTGACTGCCTCCCTTCTGTCAATACATTAATAGTGTTCATGTCTTTACATAGTAGAAATGCAAGTCAGCATCCAATGAATTTGTTCAATTTTCAGTGTAGCGGACAACTAAGCAGTTTTATGAGTTTTTGTTGTATGCATATTGTTGGAGCACTCCTTTCCAGTTCTTCTGGTAAGGTGATGACATAGAGATTTATGCATATATCCATCCATACCCCCCTTTTCCCATTTTTGCACATGGGGTCAGGGTGTCACTTCAGCAGTGACAATCACCTAGAGCCAAGGTTTACACCACCAAGTGGGTAGCCCTGCTATGGTAGTTCTTTCACCGCACACACACACACACACACACACACACACACACACACACACACACACACACACACACACACACACACCCCATGGCAAGTTTAGAGTCTCCAATCCACCTATTGCATGTCATTGGAAAGTGGGAGAAAACTGGAGCACCCTGAGGAAACCCAACAGAACACAGGGAGGATATACAGACTCCACAAAGAAGGCACCCCAGCTAAGAATCAAACTAGAAAACAACTTGCTGTGCATCTGTGATACTGTCTGCTATACTACTGTGACATAGAGATTTCTCCTAAATAAATTTTCAGAATAATCATTTTTAATTTCAGAGCTCCTATTCTGTATATAGAGAGCCTTGATCTGAGAGACATGCAGGGCTAGTTGTGATCCATGACCTTGCAGTCTCTGTGAATATATTCCAACTTAATTGGTTGCTTGATTTGTTTTTTTTTTTTTTTTTTTGTGGCTGCTCTGTTATATTTTATTTGATTTTGTCTTCTGCAGGTTCTTTTACATCAACAGAGTAAGAAAGTTAATTGATGTTTGCAAGGCTTAGTTGTCAGCCTTGCTTTTGCCTTATTTGTCTTCTCTAAATGTCCTGCACCACACAGTATTACTGCTTGATTTGTAATGAAAAGTATAAAATCCAATTTCAAAAAAATCTTTCAAGGTTTATGCATTTGGTAAACAGAAGCAGATATGTATTGAAACATATGGAAAACATCATCTTTGCATACGTAAAAAATAAGGAACCAGACCACACATGGCACTGCAGATCAAAGTATGTACCCCCTCCACAAACACTTTGTGAGTAAATGTTGAGTTTATGTCTGAAGATAGAATTGTATGAGAAAAGGATTCATATGTTACTAAACAAAAGAATAATTTTCATTTTTGGATGCAAAATGTCTTTGATTACTTGTTTCCTTAAACCAGGAAGCAAACAATTGACAAGTATGTGATTTACCAGGGATGTACTTGACAATTAACTGCAAAAAGTATTTTTTTGAACAGTCTGCAGTAACTGTTTAATAAGTTGATCCAGTTTTGACTACTATAATAATTTCCTCCTACATGATTAGTGGAGAAATATGCCCATTATATAAGACTTAAATGAATTGCAGAATGTATGTTTTGGTTTGAATTCTCTGTGTCATAGCCCAGATGCTGCATACTTACCAGTGTTACTACATATTAAAACCGACTCTGCCACACATCACTAGTGACACTGACTGTTCATCTTAGAATTCCTTGCTCAGCTCCTAAATTGCTGCCTCATTTCTGCCCAGCAACACCATAGTGTTATTCCATAACACTTTTCCTGCTACCACGTAGTGCTAAATGGCACAGAGCACATATATCTTACTACAGGTTTGATGTGTGTACTGCAGTGCTCCCTACTACATCAGTGCAAGCAGTGGGAGTGAGCTTTTATATGTCTGAAAACATATTCCATGGTGAGTTGTGTGTGTATGTGAATCATTGCAGTGTGGTGTGCTATCTTTTTTTATAGCCAGAGGGCTGCAAATAAAAGATATCAGCCATGGTTTCAAGTCATATCCAGTGTCACCTTCAAAATATAACTCTGAACACCATTATTAATTGGATGATGCTAACTGTCATGACGGCAACATATTCTCTGCTCTATTATCAGAAATGTATTAATGCGCAAGCTTCCATGTCTACTGAGAATGGGGTTCAGTATATCACCACTGATTCCATATGAAGGTGGTGCATGTCTACTAACTCCCATATACTGATGTGTTCTGTATGGTGTCTCTGTCTATGCAGTAGTGGTCTAGAATGTCTTGGATATTGTATCTGGTGATGATGTAATATTTGGCAGACACATCTGCAATGCTGAGGGTTATAATATGGAATATTGCAGCAATAGTTCTAAAGCTTGCCACTAATATATGCTGTTCAGCTTATGCTTGCAGTACTGTCTATTGCAAGTAATGGTCCTGTACACCGGCAAATCCTAATGAACAGAAAAGCTGATAATTGTCTCTCTCAGTGCTAGATTTATAAATTTATGAATTGGTCCTCCATATTTGCTTTTTCATTGTTATATGTCTTGGCTCTCATTAGCATGTCACCAGTCATTTTTCAACATTATATAGTCATGTGTAGACCATGCATACTACATTATTTCATAGATAGCATGGTTACAGTACCTGATTCTCTGAATTACCCACTGTGTGTGTGTGTGTGTGTGTGTGTGTGTGTGTGTGTGTGTGTGTGTGTGTGTGTGCACGCCTGCTCTCTGTACTGTTCTGCATAATTCTGTGTGCTGTCCCATTTCTTGATTAGTTTTTGTGAATAGGAGAAAAGAAAAATTGAATGTTTCCTTTGGGAATATTTCTGATAATGAATATTGCAATTGTAATAGACTGGCTAGAAAGTGTATGGCGTTTCTGACATGGACAAGTTACTAAAATGAAATAAGCACATAGGTATTAGCAGTAAAGTAATTTTAATGAAAAAATATCAGAATAGTAAAGCAAGACACTAGTATGTTGTGTTGACAAAAATGTTTACTAGGTCTAGTACTAACTTTTAATAATAAAGCTCAGTTTTATGAATAAACAGATAACCTTGGCCAACGGGTTTATGTCTTGTAGTTTGGAACAAAATCGGCCCTAGGTGTGTGTGCATGTGTGCGCCTTCTGTGGAAGGTTGGGCACCGGGCTGGCAACTCGACACCATAAAACTCCACTGCCAATTATGAGCAGACAGGTGATCTGCTGTGCCAACCCCTAACCAGGAAAAGCTGAAAGAAGAAGTTTGGAACAAAACAGATAGCTGGTTTTGCTAATAAAAAAAACAATCTAAATTTTTTCCTTTATTCTGAGATATTGTGTCTTCTAAGTTGGTATATGTAGTTACTCTGACAATGCAGGCCACATGCCAGGTTGGAGATGCAGAGAATAAGTACACCTGCAAAAAACATGTAAAATGTAGTGACACTTTTTACGTTTCCATGGAGACCAAGTGAAAATACTTAGAAATATTTTAGGAGTCTTTAGTTAGTCCAGGAGACTACTATGGATATGTGATCACCCAATATTTCTGTATTTCACCTTCTGAGTTTCACTATCAGTATTATTGCTGGTTTCCATTTAATTTTAAACACACATGCATACCACTATCTGTCTGCATCTATCAGTGATTATATATATATATATATATATATATATATATATATATATATATATATATATATATATATATTCTTGATTGACCAAACAAAACATCAAACTCAAACTAATCAAACGCAGTTGCTCAAAAATACAACCCATCAAAAAAATGTTGTTGTAGGGATGCACCTCCCCTGCCCCTGCTAATTAAATATATGAAATTCAAGAATGCAGTACAGCTGAGAAAGGGTAAATTCCCAATACCCACTGTACAGTGATCTCACACTGACAAAAAAAGCTGAATTGCAGTCACACTTGCTGGCTTTCCATCACTTTGATGAAGTGAACCTTCAACCAATGGCGTGTGTATCACTATATCCATCTCTATATATCTATATCTAGCTATATCTATATATATATATATATATATATATATATATGTATATATATATATATATATATATATATATATACACACACACACACACACACGTCTACTTTACATGGTCGACTCTTCAGAAAGTCTACTTTCATATGGCCGAGACCATATGATCATCCTTCGAAAAGCCGACCATGTAAAATAAGCACACAGCACACACCAAACACTTACCCCACACCCCCCGTAACTTAAATATACCAACTCCGAGATCGCACTACAGTGCAGAAGAGGATATTTTCCCATTCCGCACTGTATGGAGATAGCAGTTCCCCCCATGGTTGGCTTTTCGAAAGTCGATCATATGGTTGCAGCCATATGAAAGTCGACTTTCTGAAAAGTCGACCATGTGAAGGGGACCCATATATATATATATATATATATATATATATATATATATATATATATATAATAATTATAGAGAGAGAGAGGTTTCCTCAGTATTGTTGATACCTATTTATATGACACCCGTTAATTCGACTCAGTTTAGTAACTGCACAGTGCACAGATGGTCAAAGTTGCTGCTGCTGGAGTGAGATTGCTATAATGCTAGGAATGGAAAATATGCCCTTTTCCCACTATTGAACCAGAACATATAACTAGTGAGTGGTGCGGGAACACAGTTCAACATGTGGGGGGGAATGGGGGCTTGCCCCTTGCAAAAGCAGATTTACTGGAATGTTAGTTGCAACAGTGCTCCATTGTTAAGTGTGCCTTATCGTTGTCCTTGTAGTCCTGACTAACTTGAAGCTGTTCAAAATAGATCCCTTGTCATACATTACAGCTTAAAAATTCTGCTAGCTGGGCCTTAAAATTAAATGTGGATAATGCTATGTTTGTTCTTGTGTCACTTAAATTCTATTGATACGAATAACTGATTTCAGAAACTCGTGTATGCAGCTAGCTGTCCTTAACTCTTAAAAAATCCAGTGCTATGAGTATGTGTTCATGTGTAAATTCTTTTATCAACAAGTTCCAATTTATCATAGTTTTTTTTTTTTTCCATTCAACTGTAAACCATCAAGGGTCATACCTATTTTCTGTTAATACTCTGAAAAACTCCAGTGCCACCTATGACTCTTACTAAGTACAGACGTTGCTCTTTTCCTGACATTCAATGCTCATATTTGATCTAGTCTCTTGATCTGGTATATCATTTCTTAAACTCACTTTCTTCTGCTATCAGTTTTAATTTCTTTTTTGATTTAATGCAGCGGTGTCCTCTGATGTACTGCTATCCTACATGCATTGCTGTGGAAGATAGTGAATGTTATAGTCTGTGAATCACAGCTATATATTTATTTGTGTACTAGATATTGTGGTGTCTGTTCTGTTTATTTTCTTGCCTTTGCATCTTGAAATACTTGTACACTTAAAGATTTTCATTTTATATGCATTTTGCAAATAACGTGTGATTGATTTGAATAAGAACTGCAGAGGGCATAACAGAGGATAGTTTGCTTCTTATTTAAACAAGGTGAGTAGGAGAGTAAAGCAGATGAGTACACAGTTCTCAGACTAGATTAATGTAGCCGTAGTCTATCTGAGATACTTTTTTCAGCACTTAAGAATTTTCTTTAATGATATATTCTTGATAATTTAAACAAGATTGATCTGTTATAGAATTGTGCACTTCTGATAAATGGCGTTGTATTCAAATGTGTTGACTTCAAAAGCAGAGTAGAAAACATTTTTGTCACAAGTTGTGTAATGCAGTTCAGTCATCGATGTCACAGGACAGAAAGTTTGAAGGTTTTACCAAACGTAATGAATCAAATCAAATTCAACTAGTTATTACATTTTACAGTGAGGTTTATGGGTCTGTATGCATATCCAATGCACACAAAATCAGAACTTATTTCTAGAAGCTGATAGGATAAATGAAGCAGAGAAATGGAACGCTTGAGTGTTAATATTCTACACTGCATCTGTAAGCGGCGTCTGTACTTTTCAATACTGTGCATTAAATGAGAACAACTGGGAAGAGGTAAAATATGCAGGTTCTCTTATCTAATCTTTTAACTGTTACGTATATGGCAGTAATTTCAATGTTCATAGGAAGGCACTATAGCATGGATTGATTTTGAACTGCTTCAAACAATTTTGTGAAGCTGATATGATTTTTTTATTTTTTGATTTTATCTTTTGGTTCATCTGGGCCTGCTGATCCTCTGGTTGGATGCTGGGATCTGAGCCCCATATCTCTCCTCTTAGTATAAGATCCTGCACAGCTTACCTGTCATATAATGAGCTATAAAAGGGGAGGGAGGCTTTAGTATATAGTGCCAATGTCATCTCTGTTTAGCAAAAGGCCATTCTGTGTTTGCAGCATGAGGCTGATACTTGCATCCATAAGTATGTCAGGCTGCCTTGTCTTCCCATCTCATACAGAAGGCACCTGCTAGGTCTCCAAATTCCTTTACGGATTCAATACTTGTACCTGCTTCCTGATGTGGCTTTCAACCTCTCTCCTGGGAGGCTTGAGCTGGAAGTGTATTTTCTTTCTACTGTTCTTCCCCAACCAGTTCCTAAAACACTAATCAAATCTATATTTGTTTTGTCATAATCAGGACACATTCCGCTCTGAAAAGTAGACTCATTGCACAAAATCACATGTAAGAATACACTAAATTTGCAGAAATGTATACCGCCATGCTATACCAACATGTAAACAGCTGCATAAACACAACTGTACCCCACAGGAGCAATTGCATGGCAAACCCCAGAAATAAAGCCACATGGTGGAACCATAATATCAACAACTTTAATAATAAAAAGAAAAGTATTTTGACCAAATGTAAGAAGTGTAATTTCCAGAATGTTAGAGCCCTTATCACTGAAATAAACAAATAACTCCGGGACTTAACAGATTTTGCCAAAGATAATTGTGAAAAATGTCACCTATACTGAGGCCGAAGATATAGCATTTCTACCAGCCAATAAATTTAGCTCCAACTTTACACCTGTCACCCCCACGTCTGTTCCTCTAGCTATACCTTAAACTGACACACCTCCAACTATAACACGAGACCAAGTCCAAAAACTGCTATCAAAAGATAAAAATACCGTGATTGGTCCTGACAATATCCCTGGATGCAACTTAAACAGCATGAAACATGATTTAGCCACATTCTTAAAACACTGTTCAATCTCAGCCTCCATACATGTTTTGTACCAAGTGAATGGAAAACAGCTACAGCCATTACCTTGCATAAGAAAGGACGTTATATAGACCCATAAGTCTGACCAGCCTCATATGCAAATCTGTGGAATGACTTATGGAATTAATCAATTAGGGTATAGGGAATCATCACTGAACCCATCCCAGCTTGGATTCTCCAAGGCAGGTCATGTTTACTCAGCCTGTTGGATTTTTATGAAAAGGTCACCAAATTAATGGATAAAGGCAAAGTGGTACACACCAGATACCTTGAACTGGCCAAAGCTTTTGGCACAAAGTCCCACTCAATCATAAAAGAAAAGCTAAATAAACTGGGGAAAAACCCCTATGGCACCTGCAGGATTGCCAATTGGCTTACAAATAAGATGCAGATAATCAAATTGGGGAAGTTATCTTCACAAAGAGACTAGCCACTAGTGGAGTCCCCCAGGTTTCTCTGCTGGGACCTCTTCTGTTTGGCATCTACTTTTCTGAAGTAAAACCCAACACCAAAAGGCTCTGGCTGACTAAGTTTGCAGATGACTGCAAGCTAGCAGTAGTCATTAAAACCCCAAATGACTTGGCCATCCTGCAGGATGGTTTCTCTCAAATAAATAACTGGTGCCAAAATCATGGTCTAAAACTAAATGCCAAAAAGTGCATTGTTATATGCTTTGGGAAGTCATCTACCCCAGGGAACTACCCCATTGACAATGAGTCCCTAAGACTTGACCCAGTTGTTTGTGATTTGGGAAGGTATGTAGACAATGACCTCTCTTTTGAAAAATATGTGTCTATCGTTGTAAGAAAGTCTTTTTATATTACACAGCTTAAAAAGAAAAGGATTGTGTTTAGATCCAGGGCTGTCATTGTTCCCCTTTACTCAGCCCTCATTAGGCCAGTCCTAAAATATAATGCCATCTTTGGCATGTATCTGTCCAGATGCGTACAACACCTGGAACACCCACAGAGACACTTTGCTAACATGATACAAGGCCAGAACAATGTGACTTGCATGGACCAGCTCAAAGTCCTGTCATTATACTGCATATCCCACAACTTGCTAAGACGTGACCTGTGTCTGACAAACAAGGCAATCTCTGACCCATTACTGATGGATTTACTGCACATCAGCAGGTCAAATGGCATCAGAAATGCTCAGTTTATGGATCTAACCCAATTCTGCAGCATCAACAGGACAGCTTGGAGGGAAAGGTGTATTTTGCAGGGGATACCATTGCTGTTGAACAGACTCCCCAGCCACATACAAAGTCCATCACTGTATGTTTTCAAGTGCATCCTAGATCAATTGATAGGAAACAGAAAATTTACAGAGGGACTGTCTCCAGTACTACCAATAGCCAGATATAGCTTCTAAATGCTTTATCCCATGCATAGATCCCCTCAACTTTTCTGTGGTATAATCCCAGTTATTGTCTTTGGAGTAATATATAATCATTGACTATGGGATGGGTAAGACTAATCTATAAACAAATAGGATAGGTTATTTCAAGCACAAAAGGAAAATTTGGTAGTCTTAAAATGGCCCACAAGGGCAGCTAGCCTAGTACTCACCTATGAACCTATAAGAATGCAGTGAAATATGAAATGAGGAATGTAGAGACACCACTTCTTATGTATCTATATTTATAAAGATGGGTGTTTGTATAACATCATAAGAGTAATGTTTTACCTTCATGCTTTACATAAAAAGTATAATCCTTTTGGCAGTCTCAATAGATAAGTGATTTTGCAGGCATCATCTTTTACTTCTGTGCTTAAATACAACATCTTATTAATAAACATTTGGCGGGTAGCCACGGTGGTGCAGTGGTTAGCGTTGCCTCACAGCAAGAGGTTCTCCGGTTCGGTTCTTGGCTGAGGTGCCTTCTGTGTGGAGTCTGCATGTCCATCCTGTGGTCGTGTGGGTTTCCTCCGGGTGCTCCGGTTTCCTCCCACATCCCAAAGACATGCTGTAGGTGGATTGGGCACTCTAAATTGGCCCTAGGTACGAGTGCGTGCATGTGTGTGCCTTCTGTGGAAGGTCAGGCGCTGGGCTGGCAACTCTACACTGTAAAACTTCACTGCCAATCATGAGCAGACAGGTGATACGCTGTGGCGACCCCTAACCGGGAAAAGCTGAAAGAAGAAGATGCTTAATAAACATTTGGCAAATTAATTCATAGTTATTAATAACTCTTAAACATACATGTAAGCAAAATTAGGATGAAACATATATCAATGAATGAGCTGTAGTCTTATGACTCTCTTCCTAGGCAGTTTGAAAAATACTTAAGATTATTATTTATAGCATTATTTATAGCATTAAATGATGCACAACAGTTCCATGCTACTCATAGATAAACATGTTGAAGTGCTGTGATTTTCCTTCAGAATTGGGGTAAAAAGATAAACTTGTTAATAGCAGCATAGTGCAAGACCCAATCTTACCAGCACTTAAGGGTGAAAGAACAAAGTGACTTAAAAACACTTAATGTTAAGATCAAGTCTTGCTCTAATGAGTTAGAGATGCTACCTAGCAAATAACAAAAAGGCTTGCTTAAGCTCTGCAGATCCAGTTTTGGCATCCTGCAGACTACAAGAGCAGCAGAAAGAAGGAGAGACTCTACCTCCATTTTGTTTTTTCCTGATGATACTGTGTTGTGCACTTGATTTTAAGTCTTTTTTTCATTTAACTGCTTTTACTTTAACTGTATTTGCTTTATTATTGCTACACACATATGTGCTAGCTTGCTCTGCATTTAAAGTGATTTTATTACTTTTTTAACTGTTTTTTTCTGCAAAAAAAAAAACGTTCCAAGCTTGTTTCCCATCTTTCCTGTTACCAGAGTAGTCCAGATACAGATTTCCTATATCCAGGACTGTATTGTATGTTTGAGGTTCCCCAGACATTTCTGTGTTAGAGGGTAGCCTTCCAGCTTATCAGTGGGAGTGGTAAACACTAGGTAGCCTGTCTACCACAATAGGAGTGGTTTCTGGCTCTGAAATTGTAGTTTATTGGCCATTTGGGCAGTTTTTCCTATCCCTTTCAACTTTCTGCGTTAAAAGTCCATGTTTGCGCGGGTTTGCATGATGTGCAGCACCGCTAAGCTGGGGGTAAACTATTGCTGGTGCTAAAAAGTCTGCTCTTGAATTTTTCCCTTAGATCTTGTTAGTTCTCTACTCTCTTGCACTTTATGTTTATTTGCCTAGCACTTCATCAGGCTTTTCTGTAGCAATTATTGTAGCACTAATTACACTATTTACACTATACACAGCTATTAGCACTAAATTTCCTATGAAGAAACGGGTCCAGTACTTAGTAATGATGACCATCCCTCCTGGCATGTCTAAAGGTCAGTTTCATGTGCTTTCTCCTATCATCCGGATGAACTTGGGCATTCTGAGGCCTCTTACCTCCCAATATTCATACTTGCAAGGCATGCACTTGTACCTCCAAACTGGAAGCCATGCACTCTCCAGCCAAGCCCAGAATAGCTGGTCAAGAGGACAAGGTCAACACCTGCACCACACCACATGTAACACACAGCCCTCCAGAACACCCACCATCACAGCACTCAAATAAAAACACAAATCAGACACCCACCTTCAAAGAGGCTCTCAACAGAAATCTACTCAAACAGCAGAGACCTCCAAGGCAGAAACGCACTTAACCACCCCAACACAGCACAAGACACATAGCTCACCTACACAGTGTGCCCCTCAACCTAAGCCCCTAAGGCAAAACAGCTTACCCAATTCACTAATCATAGGTGACTCAATAGAGAGACACACTGATGCCCCACTCACTAGGTTGAATAAGGAGAAGGTAACAGTCCGCTATCAGGTGCCAGAATCTGACACATAATACACGCACTTAGGTCACTCCACAAGTATGAATCTGTCATTGTCCATGTGGGTGTGAATGACCTGAGATGCACCTCTCTGGACTGCATGAAAAGAGACATGGTGGAGCTCTCTGATTCTGTGGCCCAAACAGGTATGACCCTAGCCCTGAGCAGCATCCTACCATCACCCAAAATGATACCGCAGTACAAGCAAAAAATTATTGACTTTAACAATTGGCTAAGTTTCTGGTGTCATTCTAAGGGGATCCAATATCTGTCTGCCTGGGATAACATGACAGACAGACCTCAATGCTTTGCCAGAGATGGCCTGCACCTGTCATCCCTGGGTTTCCGGGTACTTGCTAAGCCTCTTGCTACCCCTATAGTGCTTTTTAGGTGGTGTTCCAAAGACTAAACTACCACCATAACAGCTATAAATAAATGCAATCTGAGGGTCATGCTGCTCAATGCTAGAAGTCTAAATCTCAAGATTCACTTGCTCGAAGCACTCCTCAAAATGGAGAACATTGACATTTGTGCTGTAATGGAGACTTGGTTTAAAACAACAACACCCCTGCGCTACCAGGCTATAGCTAATTTCACACCTTTTGACCCAGAACAAGGACCAAAACTCCACAGGCAGTGGTTTCTCCTCATTCCTAAAGGATATGCACACCTCCAGACTGGTAGCCCAGCATAATGCATCTGAATATAGTTCAGGTGCAGCTTACATTGAGTAAAATGGTGATTTAAGTCATAGCCTGCTATAGGTCCCCAACCATGTCCCAAGACGCTCACTCCATGTTACTAAGCACCTTGGAATCACTTAGGGTCCAACCAAACACTGTCATACTGTGTGACTTCAACTTACCCTCCATTAACTGGGAAAATGCACCAATACACTGGCTTAATGCTTCTTGGAATTCATTAACTCCAATGCCCTGGACCAGCTCATTCTTACTCCCACTAGAGGAAGCAAAATCCTTGACCTAGTTATTAACTACAAGGGCAACTGTTGCTCTTCACCAGTAATCAACTCCTCCCTGGTTAGGTCCAACCACAAACTAATCACCATGGAAATCCTCATCTCGAATACACCCCCAACAAAAGTAACCACCATGAAAAATTTCTGCAAAGCTGACTTTGGGCTCCTAAAAACAAAGGTGGCTGACTTCACGGCACCCATGCCTATGGAAAGTAGTTGCATGATTGCCGAAACATACACTAATGCACTGTAACAACATATACACAAATGCATGAAACTAGCCATTCCCAACAGAACCAAGATGCTTTCCTCCAAAAGAAGGAAGCCAATCTGATGGTCCCCTGCCATTAATAAACTCTACAACAGAAGGAAGAAACGGTTGCAGAAAAAGATGAAGTCTCAGGACTGGAAAAACTCGCTTATTAGCCTCAACAAAAAGTTGAAAACCCTCATCAAAACCTCTAAAGCCAGTTATGAAGGCAGAATTGAGGCAGACACTAAAAATAACCATAAAGCCTTCTATAACTATATCAAGAATCTCCATGGCAATACCCAGATATGCTCTGAGCTACTGCACAATGTTACCTCCTATACTGAGCCAACAAATAATGCCAACATACTGGCTGAAAGATTCAGTGCCAAATTCACCCCCTCTTCTACCCTAAAGGATGATTTGTGATACCAGAATTAATGCCAGGCACCCAGCATTACTGCAGCACAGGTTAAAGCTGCATTGTCCAAGTCTAAGAATACAGCTTCCATGGGACCTGAAAATATCCCTGGCTGTGTTCTACATTAACTACAAAGTGAACTGGCACCACATCTGTGTTCCCTGTTCACACACAGACTCACCTCTGGCTTTGTCCCTACCGAATGGCGCAGTACTACAGTCATCCATTTTCATAAAGGGGCAGTGACAACAGACCCTGGGTATTATCATCCCATTAGCTTGACAAGTCTGATATGTAAGGCTATGAAACGCATCATCATGGACCCAGTTAACAAAGATATAGGGAATCTCCAAACTCTACATTCCATGTAATCTGGTTTTGTTAAATGTAGATCATGCTTGCCAACCTGGTTGACTTATTTGTGGCAGTCACCAGAGCTGTGAATGAGGGTAAGGCAGTTCACACAGCCTACCTTTATCTGGCCAAGGCCTTTGATACCATCCCTCACTTGGGAATTATTGATAGACTCATCAAACTAGGCATCAACCCCTATATCATTAGGTGGGTTGCAAACTGGCTCGTAGATGGAACCCACAGTGTGAAAGTAGTAAACTCCAAATCAGACTGCCGATCAGTCCTGGGTCCTCTCCTGTTTGGCATCTACTTCTCAGAAGTCCAGGCCAACACAGAGGGACTGTGGCTGACCAAGTTCACAGATGACTGCTAGCTGGGACCCAGTAACTCCCCAAGTGATGGAGACATCCTACAGAAAGGCTTCACTGAGACAAATGACTGGTGTCATAACCATGGCCTTAAGCTTAATGCCAAAAAAATGTCATCCCCTTTGGGAAAAACTCAGTTCCCCACAAATTACCACATTGATTGGGACCCCACTAAACACTGAAAGCGTTATAAGAGATCTGGGTCCACAGGTTGACGGCAACCTCTGCTTCAACCACCACATTGCCACTGTAGTCAGAAAGTCCTATGTGGCACATCTCATTACCAAGGGTTTTGCATCCAGGAAGAAACAGATCATCTCTCTTTACTCACCCCTCATTAGACCAGTCATCAAGTATCATGTCCCATTTGGCGTGTACCTAACTAGACACCTGCAACAGCCAGAGAGGCTACAAAAGTACCTCACAAAGAGGATCCTAGGCCTTAAAAACTTGTCCTGCATACACTCAAAAAAACACCAGCTATTCTCTGTCTCATATTGTCGACTAAGAGGTAATCTCTGCTTGACTTACAAAGCCATGTCTGACCCAACTCTTTTAGAAATGCTACAACTAAAGAAATCCTAATCCCTCCGTACCATATGCTCCAGAGACCTTAACCTCATTATCGCAATCAACAACATGCTGGAGGGACAGGTTCATAACCCAGTGACTCCCCATGGTCTGGAACAAACACCCCATACACATCAAGCAGAGCACCTTACTGGCCCTCTTCAAGAGAAATCTTGACGAGTGAATTAGGAATAGAAGGTTTATCTCATCGATCACTCTACTTGATAGAGGCGCATTGGTAACTAACGTCAGGTGGCAAGATGCCAGGGCACATCTGTGGGCTAGGTTTGTAACGGCTCTAGGGCCATTAGCCTAATATACACCTATGAACATATAATATCTTTTAAAAGCTGTTAGAACTTTGTTCTGACACATATGTAAGCAAATGTGTGGCAGAACAGAGAGTCTACTAGCTTTTAAACGTAGTGTGGCCTACAGGTGTCCCTTTTTTTTTTCCCACTGCATGTTGAACAGTGGTAAATGCTTTTCCCCTTTCAAAGTCTTAGAAAGCTGGTAAAATCCATTTTTACCTACCTTTTATTTATTTATTTATTAATCTGGTACTACATCAAACAGATAAAGCTGCATGCACTACAAAGAGTTATGATTGTGTTTCCAGTCATAGCCCTTATATAGGTTCATAGGTTCATACTAGGCTACCTGCCCTAGGGCATTTATAAGCCTAGCCAGAGTGTGTGTGGCTTTCATCACCCCTTGGAATGAGAATACTATGCCCATTTAGGGTTTAGTTTACTGTGCCTCTGTCTAGTAGTGACACAGAGATGACCCCCGGGGTAAACCTACGATCTCCCATCCACTCATCAAGATTTCTCTTGAAGAGAGTCAGTGAGGGGCTCTGCCTAACATCGACTGGGATTCTGTTCCAGAGTGTAGGGAGCCTCTGGGTTATGAATCTGTCCCTCCAGCACATCCTATTTATTTCTGTGTTGAGGTTCAAATCTCTCGCTCTCATGGCTCTGGTGGATTTGGATTTTCTGAGGTGGAGCATGTCCATTAATTCCGGATTGGACATGGCCTTGTATGTCAGGCATAGATCGCCTCTGAGTAGGCGGTACGTGACTGAATAGAGCTGGAGTTTCTTCAGCCGGGCAGCATATGACATATGTTTGAGACCCTTGATCCTCTTGGTGAGGTACTTTTGGGGTCTTTCTAACTGCTGCAGGTGTCGGGTAAGGTACATCCCAAATGGGGCATTGTACTCAATTATGGGCCTGATAAGGGAAGAGTATAGCGGCACAATGACCTCTCTTGATCTAGATGTGAATCCTTTCATGATAAGGTGGGTAATATAGAAGGTCTTCCTAATCACCTTGGCAATGTGAGTGTCAAATGAGAGGATACTGTCAACTTGGGTCCCTAGGTCCCTGATTACTTCTTCTGTACTTAATGGATTACCACCTATGTGGTAATTTGTGGGTACTTAGTTTTTCCCAAAGGGTATGACTATACATTTTTTGGCGTTCAGTTTAAGGCCATGGCTCTGACACCAGTTATCCATTTCTATGAGGCCTTTCTGAAGGATGCTAGTGTCCACTGGAGTATCAATTATGGCGCCCAGTTTGCAGTCATCTGTGAACTTTGTCAGCCACAATCCTCCTATGTTTTCTTGCACCTCAGAAAAATAAATGCCGAACAAGAGGGGTCCCAGGACTGAGCCCTGTGGGACACCGCTTGTGACTGGCTTAGAGTCTGACATGGCTCCAGCAATTCTGACCTTGTGGGTTCTGTCCTTGAGCCAGTTTGCAACCCATCTTATGATATATGGGTTTACATTTAAGCTGGTGAGCTTGTCTATGATGCCCGAGTGTGGTATTGTGTCGAAGGCTTTTGTAAGATCAAGGTAGGCTGTGTGAACTGCCTTACCCTCATCAATGGCCTTAGTGACTGTTTCAAAAAAGTCGACCAGATTCAAAAGGCAGGATCTGCCCTTAACAAAGCCGAATTGGGTAGGATCCAGTGTCTGTAGGTCCCCAATGTCTTTGTTTATGAGTTCCATAATGATCCTCTCTATAGCTTTGCAGGCCAGGCTCGTTAAGCTTATGGGGTGGTAATTTCCATGGTCCATAGAAGCACCTCCTTTGTGGAGTGGGACCACTGTTGCTGTACGCCATTCTTTGGGTATGTATCCTGTAGTAAGGCTAAGATTAAACAGCAGCCTTATGTGCGGGTTTAGTTCCTCTTGGAGTTCATGTAGCACGCAACCCGGGACACCGTCTAGTCCCATTGATGCTGTGTTTTTAGCTTTGGAGAGGGCGGCTCTCACCTGAGCATCTGAGATGTCAGGGAGGCTACACTCTGCTGGAATAGATATTTCTCCTTTTGGGGGGGAGAAATTTGCACTGAACCTGTCTGCCAGTATGTTGGCAATGTCTGTGGGTTCAGTGTATTTTTTGTTATTTTGGACTAACTCTGAGCATATCTGGGAGTTCCTACCCAGGTTTCTAACATAACTAAAGAAGGCCTTGTGATTGTCTTTAGTGTCTTTTGTGATTTTTCTTTCAAAGTTGGCCTTGGATGATTTTATGAGTGATCGTAGTTTTTTGCTAGTACTGATCAGAGATGCCTTCCCTTTTGGGGATTTTACTCTGTCATGTAGTAGCTTCCTCCTGCTGTTGTAAAGCTTGTTAATGGCTGGGGTCCACCAGACAGGACGCCTGCCTTTGGGGGAATGGGTCTTGGTTTTATTTGGGATTGCATGATCCATGCATTCTTGAAGGTGTCCATAGAAAGCATTTATAAAGGATTCAGCGGTGTGGGCTGTGGTTTCCACTGGCCCAAGGGCCTTGAAGGATACCACTTCAGTCTTAAGAAGTGTGAAGTCAGCTTTTGAGAAATTGTTCACTGTTGTCTTTTGTGATGGGGGTGGAGGCGGGATGTGGATTTCCAGTGAGATTAATTTATGGTCTGATCTCACCAATGAGGGGTATACTTCCGGTGTGGAGCATTGTGTCCCCATGTTTGTGATGATCAGGTCTAGTATATTATCTCCTCTTGTGGGAGTGGTGACTAGTTGTTCCATCGCATTTGAGTTTATGAATTCTAGGAACCTTTGGGCTAGGGTGTTGGGGCTTGAGTAATGCTCCCAGTCTATGTTTGGGTAGCTGAAGTCTCCCAATATGATGGTATTTGGAGAGACATTCATACTCTCCAGTGTCTTCATGAAGGCTGAGTAGGGTTCCTGAGTTTGAGAGGATGGTCTGTAACATGCTACAAACTGTAGGGCAGTTTTGCCTACGGTTAGTTGCACCTGGATGGTCTCCAATGCTTTGTGCGTTGCCACTAACCTGGAGGTGTGGGTATCTTTGATGAATATGGATACTCCCCCTCCTTTTGTGGTTCGGTCCAAGTTTTGAGGCTGAAAAGCATGATATGAGGTATAACCTGGTAGTGCTGGGGTGCTCTCAGGAGCCTTGAACCAGGTTTCAGTCGCTGCACAGACATCGATGTTCACCATACTGAGGAGGGCTTCGAGAGCATACATCTTGAGGTTTAGATTTCTGGCGTTGAGCAGCATTGCCCTTAGTTTTTTTCCACTTGTGTTTTCTAGGGAGGTGGGTTTGTCTTTTGAGCCTTCCCTAAAAAAGGCACTATGGGGGTGGCAAGAGCCTTGGCCAATATCCGGAAGCCCAGGGGTGACCAGGTGCAAGCCGTCCCTTGCGAAGCAGCGTGGCATGTCAAGCATGTCATCCCAAGCAGACAGACATTGGATCCCCTTAGAATGACACCAGTAATTGAGCCAGTTGTTAAAGCTGATCATTTTGTCTTTGTACTGTGGCATCATTCTTGGTGAGGGTAAGATGCTGCTCAGGGTCAGGGTCATACCGGCCTGGGCTACATAATCAGAGAGTTCCTCTATGTCTCTTTTCATGTAGTCCAGGGAGGTACATCTCAGGTCATTCACACCGGCATGGACAATGACTGAGTCATATTTGTACTTGCTTTGGAGTGACCTGAGTGCTTGTGTTATGCGGCAGATTCTAGAGCCCGACAGGCAGCTTACTGTAACTTTTTCCTTGTTCAGTCTGGTGAGCGGGACGTCAGTGTATCTGACTATGGAGTCACCTATTACATGTGTATCAGGCATGTTGTTTGGCCTTAAGGGCTGTGACTGTTTGGTACACTGACTTTGTGAACTATGTGTTGCTTGTGCTATGTTTTGAGGTAGTGGTTGCTTGGATGTCTGCTTTGGAGGTCTCTGTTGTTTTGGCAGATTTTTAATTCGAGCCTCCAAGTATGTTTTTGTGTGTTTATGTGTTTGGTTTGTAGTTGTGATAGGTCTATGTGAGACTGGGTTTGTGGTGTGTGTGGTTACCTTCTCCTCCTGACTGGTTTTGCCAGTACTGAGTCGAGGGAGCTCACCCTCCAGTTTGGCTATATAGTTGCATCTCTCACATATATTTGTATTTGTTGGGAGGAGGAGAGGGTTGTCTGTGTACATGAGGCAGTTGTAACATTGCCTCAAGATTCCCCGATTCACCAGCTGAACTGGAGAGGACGCCAGTAATTGACCCTTCGACATGCTAGAATAGTGTAAGGGATGACTCTCAAGTCATGCACTTCCTAAACTTAAACAATCTCCTCTCACCCACACAACATGGCTTTCACCCTCACCACAGTACAACCACTGCCCTCCTCTCCATCACAGACCTAGTTAACCAACATAGGAATAACAACAGATTCATATCAGCCATATTCCTTGACCTCTCTAAAGCATTTGACATGGTCTCTCACTCCATACTAATAGATACCCTCACCTCCCTAGCCTTCACCCCAAACACTATTGCTTGGTTTAAAAGTTACCTATCAGAATGACAACAAGCTGTCCAGTGGCAAGGAGCTTTATCATCTCTGCTCCCAACCACCATTGGTGTACCCCAAGGCTCCATACTAGGACCTCTTCTCTTCTTGATTTTTACCAATAACCTATACAAATGTACCCTGCATGCCTCACTAATCCATTATGCAGATGATTCCACCCTTATATGCTCGGCTCCATCCCTGACCTCCCTACAGCACCTCACCCAAGAGTCCTTCACCTCAGTAGAAAGATGGATAACTAACATTCAACTTATCCTAAATCCTAACAAAACCAAACTACTACTTTTTACCCCAAACAAATCAAAAACAACTCCAGTCTCCTTCTCCATCTCCTCCGATAATGGTACTATCATCTCTCCCTCTCTCCACACCAAGCTCCTTGGCATCGAAATAGACAATAACCTCCACTTTAACATCCATATCTCTTAAACTATAAACAAGGTGCACAAAAAAATGGGTTCCTTATACAGGCAAAAGAACTTTCTAACTAATTAAGCTAAAGTCACCCTAGCTCAAACCCATCTCCTATCTACACTACTATATGCAGCCCCAATTCTCACTTACATTAGGAAATCTGACCTAGACAAATTTGAGTCCTGTTATAACAGAATTGCCAAGTTTGCCAAAAACTCCCCATTTAGAACCCATCACTGCATACCTCTCAGACAACTTCAATGGCTCGAACTGCCACAGTTGCTACTATATCACCAACTTGTTCTATCATACAACATCGTAAAACAACCTCACAAAATTCCTGCTCTAAGGCATCTACTGACCTGCCACACTCCAAATCGTCCACTCCGCTCAGCCAACAAATCACTCCTCACTATTACCTCGGCAAATAATACAGCCAGAAAATCTCTCTTTTCACACACCATAGCCAAAACTTGGAATAATCTCCCCCCATCTGTGACTTCTGCAGCTAACACCACTCTATTCAAAAACTCCCTTAAGGCCCATCTTACAAGTTCTTGGCTCTGTCCATGTATTACATAGACCACAATCTGTTACCTTTACAACCATCTTCTATCTCTCTTTTCATGCCCCAATAAATATGTTTCCTCAAAATATTTTGCATGGAAAACATGTACCTGTTAAAATCTGACTGTTGCTCTTTGCAAACTAAATGTATATATGTAAATTTTTTTGATTACAAATGTCTACTCTTTTTGACTTCTTTCTAGAAATTTCTAGTTCAATAGATACTACTTCCTACGCATTGTATTATATGTTTATTTTCTGTAATGTGTTGTTCCAATGTAACTTGAGCTTTTCTCCCCGGGCCTCCGCTGTAAACAGACCTCGTCCAGTTGGACCATCCCGGTAAACAAAATTAAAATAAAATAAATAAAAATTGCTGTGTAACTGAGTCAGAAAGGACCTATAGAGAAATGGGTACTCAAGGGGATTGTAGGTAGATGTAGTGCTTTATTTTTGTTTAAGAGTGCTTTACCTGTGAAAAAATGCTTTAGGAGCAAGTGCTGGGCTTTTCAGATAGAGAATAGACTGTTTAGATTGAAAGTAGAGCAGTTCTAAGGGAAAAACTGAAGAGCAGACTTAGCGGAGCCAGAAATACTTTAAACTTCTCTATGATCATGACATAGCAAGAAAGTCACCTCTCAAGCATTGATTTGAAGGTGACTTTCTTGTGGTTTGTCTCCAAAATGTAGTAAACTGTATGTGATGGAAGACCCAATCATAATCCTTTATATTAACAGTACAAGAACCAAAGTATGTGTGATAATCAGCGAGTCCTGTATTTCAGTGCTATGGCATGAAAGATCGTTGGATTTTATTTGAGGGGGGGCATTCATGCTGCCCTTCTGCATTAGATACCATGGAACTTAACTATTGAAGTTTTAAGGTTTTACACAAGCTTCTAGCTTGGCTGGGACTTTCTTGTAGTTTTTACTGAATTGATAGGTGGGACATGTAGTTTTACACCAGCCAAATAAATAAGCAAAAGTCTTATTTATTTTTAGCTTTACCTGTTAATTGATGACTATAGGTGATTATGCAATGAATAATCTTTATTGTTCAAAAACTAATGTTGAGTAGACAGAGCAATCAGGGTGCCCCTTGTAAATTGAGGGATACCAACATAAAGAAGTCCAAAACACAATGCAGTTTATATGTGCTAAGTGATTGACTGACTGTAAATGTTTAAGAAAATACTTTTATTGAATTATTACTTGTAAGGTAGGCAAACTTGCATTTATAAAAAAGAAAACAAAGCATATTAAAATGTTCAAAGTTACAAATGTCTTACATCACGTACATTCTTTTGTAAAATATAATTTATCCAACAATTACATAAGTTGGGCAATTCTGCCTTCCCTTAAACCTTATCCAACATATTTTTCTGTATGTATTGTTCCAGCAATTTCCATTTTTCTCTATGTAATTTTCTCTTACCCTTTTTAAAGATCCCACTTCCAGTTCTTTTGTCTCTGCTACACTGTGTGCTACTACAAATACAGTTGGTTTAGACTTTGATTTACATTTTCTATTGCTTTTTTGGCAGCTACCAGAAATAAACTTAACAAGGTCTTTGTGTCTAGGCAATTCAGATCCTATTTCCAAGCTCAACAAAAAAAAAATATTTCCTGAGTTACACCCATTTGCTCATACAGTATTTCTGGCAGTACTCTGTGGGGAAGTCTACCAGCTCATTACATTCCCAAAACATATGTCGCCAGTTAACTCCTTTTTTATCAACACACCTCTAACATTTCCCATCTACCCAAGGAAAAATTCTTCCAAGCAAAACATTTAAAATCTTCTAGACTATATTACATATTTGGAAGTTATTGATAAGGCCTCCCATAGTTGATTTGTGAATTGCTTATCCAGTCTCCACTCCCAATCTTTGCTAACCTCCTCTGATTGGTTCCTATCACTATTGTGCAATATTATCACTTTTTTAACATCAGCTTCGGTTCTCGATTCAACTAAAACTATAACAGTGCATGTCTTTCTCTTAGGATTCACCTATCCCTTTCTCCTTGCCTATACTCTATCTGTTCCAGGTCTCTAACCTACAGTCCAAATGTCTTCTTGGCCACTTCCCATTCTATTACCATTCTCTATTTATTTGTTCCCAATAACTTGGTTCCTTTGTCAAGTTTCCTTCAGTAAATTCCATCCTTAGTTACCTATTCCTTATACTCCTAATTGTAGTCATCCCTACCAGCATAATCTTTTTTTTCATTCCCATGGTGGCTTGGTTCTTAGAATATGTTATGCTTCTTTATGAATATAGTATTTTGTATAACCTTTGCTATTCTCATTAAAGTTCTGCATCCAAAATCACACTGTCCACTTATTTATTGAATTATCCCCTTGCTTTATCATCTTTTACTTTTACTTTGAATTACATCTTTCTGCATATGTTATGCATATGAGCCTTAACTGTACAACTCTAAAATATCCTCTCAACTCAGGAAATCCTAAACCACCTTGTTCTATTTGAAGAATTAACTTGTCTGACTTGACTCTTGCCCTCTTTTCTCCTCAAATAAAATCCTTCATCACTTTATTACTATCCACAAATTCTTCTCTCTGGTTTGATAAAAATATTCCAGACCTGAATATAAAACTAAAGGAACTAAAAACATTTTTACTGTTTGTATCTCGCTATTCATATTCATAGACAAAAGTTACCAGTTTTTCAATTTTTGCATTATGTTTAGTTTCTTCCAACATATCATTAGCTACTGTCATAGAATCCTTTTTAACCCTTACTCCAGAATTCATCTTTTTTTATTATGTCCACAAAAATATGGGTATTGCTGAATGAATTAATGTGAGAGTAGATAGTTTACAGTTATAGCCTTTTTATACCTTCATTAATTTTAATCATGAAAAAACTGAAAATGTCTTACAATTTTCCACTTTGAGATGTCCTTTTCTGGTTTTATTGAGCACAAAATAATATCATCTGCAAATTAAGACAGCTTTTCTTGATTGCCATACCAATTATATTCTTGAATTTCTGAGTCCCTTATTTTCTTTAACAATGGTTCCAAATATAATGCAAATAGCAAAAGGTAAAGAGGATACACATGTCTGGTTCCTTTATTCAGACACAACTTGTCAGAGAGGAACATTCCCACTTTAATTTTGACTTTGATCCCTTAAATGTCTTCCTAATTAACCTTATTATTGTATCAGTAATGCAAATGCTTCCATTACCCTACACATAAAATCCCTCTTTTCTCTGCATCAAGACCCACCACCAACAGTGGTATTTTCTCACATTCTACTTCACTTTGTATCATCATTTTTTATTATTGTCAAATCTTTTCCTCACCTCCACAAAACCATATTGTTTTTTATCATTCATTTTTGGCAACGCCTTTGACATTTTTTGTCATTAATCAACATATGAATTCTTTATAATCATACTTTAAAATTGAAATTAGCCTATAGGAAGCTGGATTTGATGGATCTTTACAGTCATTAGGTATTACAGCCACCACAGCTTTTTTACTGGATGTTAGTGTTTCCCCAAGTTAAAATAATGTTACACAAACCTTCCAGATCTTTTGTCACCTAGCTTCCAAACTTTGCCGGAAAACTATGCATTTCTGGTGACTTTCTTGCACATTGGTTACACATTACTATTTTATCACATCTTCTCTTAACTGTTAATTGTTGAGCCCCATCTACCTGTAACCTTGGTACATTTAAGTCTTCCATAAATAATCCCATTTGTGTGTTCTCTTGATTTCTTTATGTATCTGCTTTATACAATTTTTTATAAAATTTCTGAAATATCTCTAGTACAATGTATAGGATCTCTGGTTATTTTTCTTGTTGTAGGCTCCCTAAGTTTGGCAATAACCCTTTCTACTTTTGTTGCCCAAGTCATTGTTCTAAAAGTTTTGTGCTCTAGAGTTAATAAAAAAATTGCTTACCAGCAAGCATTCTAAACTCATGCATATTATCCAGCTACTCCCTTATTATTTCTTGAGCACTCTGCAATTATATCTCTTTTTTTCTGTGAGATCCCCCTATTCTGCAGTACTTTAACCTTTATAACCGCTCAGAATAATTATTATAAGTTTTTAATCATGCTGTTTTTACTTTAATTTCTACCCTATTTTGATCTCCACCTTAATTTTATCCCACTCATTCATTATAACTTCTGAAGAACTGTCTATCTCATGTAAAAACTCCCAAATTTCCACTACTGCACATCTAACATTATCATCATTTTTCTTGTTCTATCACTATTGGAGCTCTTCTAGAAATTAGTATAAGTACTTTTTATCTCTTTGTCTCTGATATTCTGCTGAATATCTATCCTGAAATCCTTTATCAAATTCACATGCTTAGTTCTCTGCAAATGTGTATCCTCCAGCATTGTTATTTGCAGACAGCATTTCTTCATATAATTCAATACTCTTTCCTTTTTCTTTATATCTGTGAGACTGATCACATTCCAAGATAAAATGCAGTGTTTTCATTATGATAAGAGGTTATTATCACCTGTTATATATGATGGATGTCTGTTTCTAACGTTTTTGTGATGCATGTACCCACTAATGTTTGCCACGTTGATATTTAATATGGTTGTTTCTTGCCTCTCTATTTGAACCTATGTCACATTTTACAAGACTTTTTTTTAATGAAAACCATTAAATGAAAACTAAACACACCCCAGAATACCCCATAAGCTTTGAACTTAAAAACAGACACAACTTCAAATGATGAAGTTTAACCCTCCTAATAGGAACAGTCGCCCAATTAGGCCATTGCAAATGCAGGCATTATCTTATCTAAAGTTAAGGTTATCCATGCTAAGCTGCACATTACAGCCTGTGTTCCTACATAAATTATTTGCTGTCTGTACTTGGCTTATCTTTATTCCAATCCCAGATGTGAAAAACAACTAACTTTTTAGCCTCAAAGAAACCAGTACTCTGGCTTTTGATTGGCCTTTAACCAACTTGTCGCCATATACACATAAGAAAAAAAATTAGCCCAGAGCTGCAGGCTTCTAATGTCATTCTGAACATTTATTGGTTGTTGTTGTATCTTTTGGCTTTTCCCGTTTAGGGGTCGCCACAGCGGAACTCCAGTCCGCTAATGATTGGCAGTAGATTTTTACATGCCGAGTTTCCAGCTCTGACGCAGTACCTTCAATGAAGGTACACCCATTCATGCATGTCTCCACACAGAAGACACTTTAGCTGAGAACTGAACAGGACAACATCTTACTATGAGGCGACAATGCTACCGCAGCACCACCACCGCAGTATTCTGAACATTTATTGGTAAAGGAAAATATTTCATCATGTTTGATGTTCTCTTATTTATTTGTTTGAACTTAAAACATGTTATATGATTAAGCCAAAGACCTTAATATAGACTTTAACCTATGCAAAAGTAAGAAAAACATATCAGTTCTACAATTATTATAAACTGTGAACTTTTACACCCAACCCCCACCTCAGCAACCCAAGATTACAGCTTAACTTAAACATGCTTTTGTCTAGCCCTTTGTTCTATTTTGCATTGTGTAGCCTGCATTTCTTAATATTAAAAAGAAGAAAGAAAAAAAATGGAGTTTATTTTAGTATCTTTAATGCATAGAACAATATCTGAAAATATTTTACTATATATTGTAATTTATATCAGGAAAAGATTTATAAAAATACTGTTAAGAACAGAAATTATTTTACTTCCAGTTACCTTTCAACATCCTCTTATTCACCCTTTAGTGTCCTGCCAAACATTAATGACACAAAGTAGGGCAGAATCCTTTGAGTCCCCCACAAGTTTAACAATCAACAGAAGTCCATTCTTTCCACACTTTTTTGTGCAGCCATATTTCACAAACGTGATTGTAATCTCATATATATTCAGTATTTTCTGTATTGCTGGTCTTTGTCCTGTTCATCTTCATCGCCTAACTCTGGACTCCAGTTAAATTCTAAGGTGCTACAGAATCTTTTAGGCAACTCTTGTGCTTTTATCTGTCTGTCAAGCATTTTCCTTTGGAACATAGATTTTGCCAGTGAACCATTTTCCAATGAGCTTTATTTATCAGAAGAATAGGAAGCTGAGTCCCCTTTCACTTTGATGAGCAAAGGTTTATATTTTCAGCTTAGCTTCCTCTGCATCAAAAAAAAAAAAAAAAAAAAAGACTTGCTCTAGAAGCTTGAATTGTTCCCCTGCTTCTTAATATCTCTTGATTGCTGGATTAAATTTGCTTCTCTTCTGCCTGGTGTACAGTGAATATTCATTTTCCAAAAATGCTCTGCTGTCTACAACTTTTAATACCTTTCCCTTCTGCTGCATTTGTTTTCAGAATCAGTTGTTTCTGCTTCTAGTATTGAATCTTTATCAGTACATCTCTTATATGCTTTCTTATGGCCAGGTTTGAAGCATAAACCCAGTGAGCCCTTTCAATTAACAAATCTTGTTTTGGAATATCAGTCCAGTTGCTTATTTGTGCCTTCATAAAGTTAATACAGTTAGTTTCTTCCAGTTTCACTGCTACAGCAGAAAATCACAAATTTTCCTTGTGTGATCTGTCTTCTAATTCTGCCATTTTTTGAAACATCTCTTCTGGAGCAGTTTCATATTCAGCCAGCCTTTTCCTCAGTTTGGCCTCAGATTTTTGCAGTTTTTTCAGTTCATCAGAAAAACCTATTCAAACCTTCTTCCATTTTTCCAGCTTTTTATTTGAGTTGATATACCCCTTAGATATTTTATTTTAATCAGCCCTGAGCACACCTGACTTATTTTTCGTTGGAGCTTAAAATTCTTTTGTTTATTCATCCTTTCACGTTTTAAAGTTAATGGTATAAGTACTTAAAATGTTGTCCAGACTGCATATTCCCTGCTATGTTCCTTATCTATATGTTTTTTCTATATAGGGAACTAATTGATGCTTTAAGGACTGAAACACGCTAACATTATA
Source organism: Protopterus annectens (assembly GCF_019279795.1). Taxonomy (NCBI): domain Eukaryota; kingdom Metazoa; phylum Chordata; order Ceratodontiformes; family Protopteridae; genus Protopterus; species Protopterus annectens. The sequence goes on along the minus strand of NC_056749.1, from coordinate 311,879,884 downwards.
CGCCAGGATATGGGGGGGCAGCAGGGCAGTGCTGCAATGCGCTGGCTTGGGATGTATCTGTTTTTACTTTTTTTATTAGAGAAGTTGAACATGTTAATGCCAATTAGAGGTGGAGATACTGTGAACACACAGAGAGAATAGGAAAACATGGATTATCAAAATGAGATCTGACGCTCCCACCAGGCCTTAATGCTAAGTCTCTGTCAGACCCTTTTTGAAAAAATTCTTTTTGCTGAACAGCTGCAGGATACTTCCCAGTCAGTATTTCCTCTTAACATTTTTTAGTTAAATTTCTTTCAGGATCTCTCACTCTCTCTCTTCTTTGCTAGCATCTCGGCATTCTACTTACTAGTCATTAACTGAATTTACAAAAAGTGTCAGAGTTCCTGATCCTCATCTCTGTTTCCTTCTTCACATTTGGAGAGTTGAATTTAACTTACTGATCAGTGTGTAGCTGTCCTGGAAGTCTCCCAAAGAGCATAAATATTCACACTAACCTATAATGCTACTCCCTTAAATACTACAGTGGCCCATCTAGAGAGATTACTAACTACTGGCCCATTGCCATCCTCTCTCCCATAGCCAAAATCCTAGAGAAATGCATTCACCAGCAACTCATGAATCACCTCACCACTAATAACCTACTGTCCAGCTCTCAGCATGGATTCAGACTTAAACATAGCATAAGCACTGCCCTTTTAACCTTTACTGATACTATTGGCAACCTCAAAAAATGAAGGTCAGCTAGTATCAGCTATTTTCCTACACATGTTAAAAGCTTTTAATACAGTATTTCACCAGCTGCTACTCAGCAAACTTGCCACTTATAATCTCAATGCCTCACCCCTAACATGGTTCCACAGTTACCTATCTAACCATCAACAGGCCACTAAATGGGCAAACGATCTTTCTTCATTATTACCGGTCACCACGGGGGCTCCCCAAGGCTCCATACTTGGGCCCCTCATCTTTACTATATTTACTAATGGCCTCAATACTGCCAATCAACATGCCACCATCATCCAATATGCTGACAATTCCTCTCTTATCTGCTCAGCCCACTTCCCTCAAGAACTCAAATACAAAATGCAAACCTCTTTCCAGGAAATTGAAAATTATCTCACCAGCCATTAACTCATCCTCAACCCAAACAAAACCAAGCTGATGATATTCTCTAAGAAGTCATCCAAACCCAGCACACCACCCTTCTCCATAATCTCCTCCAATGGTACAATCATCTAGCCCACCAATCAGACCAAGCTAGTTGGAGTTACCATAGACAATACACTAAAATTCGATAAACACATCTGCCTGACAATCAAAAAAGTCCACTCCAAACTCTGTGATCTCAACAGGGTTAAACCCTACCTTACACAGAAAGCTAGAATTGCCACTGCAAGATTGCACTTTTTACCAACCTATCCAAAACTGACCTCAATAAACTAGAGTCCTGCTATAACAAAATAGCTAAGTTTGCTACCAATCAACCCCATGAAACCCACCACTGCACAGCTCTCCTACAACTCAACTGGCTTGAACTTCCCAACCTGTTAGCAAAAAATCAACTTTCTTTTGCCCATAAAATCATATACAACCCCACAGACTGCCCAGCTGTTTCAAACCTAGTTCAACCTAACTCTAGCTGTAGGGTCCTTAGGTCATCCAACAAACTAATGCTAAAAGTTACCCAACCTCACAACTACCACAGCAATTCTCTATACTCCTATAAAATAGCCAAGGACTAGAATCCTCTACCTCAGCACATCCAAAAAAATCCCAACCTGTCCACGATTAAAATTACCCTGAAAGATTATCTAAATACTAATTGGCTTTGCCCCTGTATTTCCCCAGCTAGTCTCTCTCCCAGTTATTGCTCCATCCCTGGCATGAGACTTCTTATTACTTCCCATATCTTGCATAACTTGCATACTATATCTCTACTAATTTTCTTGTTGGACATGATATAATATTGTTAAGCTTCTAAATCTCTGATTTGGATTGTCAAAATTGTATGCATTATATAGCTAATATTTTTACCTCACTTATTTTGCATACTACGTAAAAACTTTGCTATGACCTTGTATTCCTTATGTGAACTCAGAACATGCATTTTTGTTATATTTGTTGCTAAATACTTGTACTTCAAATTATTCTGTTATGGAGTTTTTCTCCCTGGGTCTCTGCTGAAAATGGGTTTCCAACCTAGTGGGACATTATCCGGTTAACAAATGTAAATAAATAAATCTCTACTGACCCTTTCAGTTCATAACCTATAGTCATCCTCTCACCTCTCTCAAAAATCCTAGAGAAATGCATCCACAAACAACAACTTAAATATCTACTCGAGGAAAAATCTCCTCATCCCCTTTCAGCACAGTTTAAGGGCCCAGCAGAGCTCATGTCCACATCTCTTCTATCCTTCACCCAAGCTATAGCAGAAGCAAGAGATGATAAACTGGTGTCATACCTATTCCTCAACCTCTCAAAGGCATTTGACACAGTCTCCAACCCTAAGCTTCTTACTAAATTAACTGAACTTAACCTCTCTACATCTACTACTCTCTGGTTCTCTAGTTATCTTAATATCAGACAGCAATCTGTTAGATGGCAGACTACCTTATCTCCGTTCTTACCTATCCAAACAGGTATACCCAAAGAATCCATTCAAGGCCACCTTCTCTCTAATAATTTTAGTAACAATCTATGCTCTACCTGCTGCACCTCATCTCTGATCCAGTACGCAGATGAGACTACTCTTATTACCCTCTCTGTCAACCCTACCGAACTTCACTCCCTTACACAGACTCATAACACCACTGAACACTGGCTAATCAATAACCAACTCATCCTTAACCCTAAGAAAACTAAGCTGCTTCTTTTCCTTCCAAAATCTGTCTCGTATCTTAAAATTTCCTTCACTCTCTCTTCCCTAGATAACATTATCATTCATTTTGACTCCCATACCAAATTTCTAGGAATCACAATTGATAATCAAATGAAATTTGACCTTTATATCCAGCAATCTATCAAAAAGACAAATCAAAAACTTGGTTTCTTGTATAGAAACAAAAAATTCTTATCCATGACCTCAAGGACTTTACTAGCTCAAGTCTACCTCCTCCCTTGCCTACTCTGTGCTTCCCATATATTTTTCGACCTCCAAGAAAATCTTTTAACCAAACTTGAAAAAACATATAACCAAATCTGCCTGTAACTTCCCTTACAAATCCTATTGCTGCCTGGCCCTTAAACTACTACAGTGGTTTGAATTCCCTCAACTAATGAAACATTCTCAGCTTCAGATGATGCATTCTCTACTTTGGAAACCTGCATACTGTCCCATCCTGACTACCCTCCTATCCTTATACAAATCTTCCTGATCTCTTCATAGCACTGACCAACAGCTACTTGACACCTACAGGCCTAGTAAAACAATAGGCAAATTACTTTATATGTGCTCTATATTTCAAACTTAGAACAAACTGCCTACCAATATATGGTCTATTCAATCTTCATCTCTTTTCAAAAGAGAATTGAAGAACTGCCTTGCTAACCCTCCCTCCTGCTCCTGTCACCATTCTACCTAACTTTTACTCACCCAGTTGTTACAGTATAATTATCCTTTCCTGACTCTAATATGTCTCTTAAATACCAACACTATGGTACCTCAGTTGTGCTGCTGAGTAATGCTCTACCTAACTCTTATCTTTTCTCTTCCTTTACTAGTATACTCCCCCCTCACAACTGCATCATTTTACTCTCTCTACTCTCTTGACTCTACTAAGCTTTACTTCCCACCCCTCTTCTTCCACCTCTCTATTTAATACTACTACATCCTCTCTACCAGCTTGGCTTAATCATTGACATTTCAAGGGCTTTTCTCTGATGACCTATTCTAAATCTACTTTTTGTTTTTTTTGTAATGTTTAGATATTGTCATTGCTAAATTTATTTGACTCATTAATTTTCATTATTGCATGACTATTTGTTGCTTTGTATTCATATTTCATATATGGCATGATCATTTGGATACATAAATACATGCATTCATTACTGCTATGTAAACTCTAATTTGTTCTCTGTATAGAGCTTTTCTCTTTGGGTCACCACTAAAAACAGGCCACCAGGCCAGTGGACTTACCCAGTTAACAAAAGATGAATACATTTATGTGTATATATTACTGCAGTGGTGGTGCTGCGGTAGCTGTGTCGCCTCACAGTAAGACGCTGTCCTGTTCGATTCTCAGCTAAAGCTTCTTTTGTGTGGAGACATGCATGAATAGGCGTACCTTTGTTGAAGAGTGTGCGTCAGGGCTGGCAACTCGGCATGTAAAAATCTACTGCCAATCATTAGCGGACCAGAGTTCCACTGTGGCGACCCCTAACCGGGAAAAGCTGAAAGACACAACATATAAATATATATATATATATATATATATATATATATATATAAAGGGAGAGAGAAATATATATGTATGTATGTATATATATATATATATATATATATATATATATATATATCTATAGATATAGATATAGATATATATTTTTTTATATATATATAATATATATATATATATACATATGACATATTTATTGGTTTTGAATGACTCTGTCCTTACTTGCGGCCCATATCTGAGCCTTGCCTTATGTTTTCTGAGCCTGGGAATCTTCATTCATACATGCACATTTATTTTCTATTAGATTGTCTTACTAGTACCCCTGATGGCATTTTGCTCTCCTGGCTCTTTGAGATTCTTAGACTGTCATGTAGTTGCTAAATACAAATTGCACTCCTGTCCTTAGCAGCAGAATCTGTTTTTGAATTCAGTCTTTTCCTCTCTTCTATCACATTACTGTCGTCTGTAAAATTTACCTTTGAAAAAAAAAATATTTTGTAGTACCAGATCTATTAGTTCAACTAAATTATCTAATTTCCTTATTATGCAGTGAATATATCCAGAAACTGTTTGTTCAATTGTGTTTTCATGGCTTATGTGGACTTTAAGATATATCTATATGAAGTTAAAAAACCCAAGTTGTGAAGTTTAGAAAGTTGGCAAACTACTACACATGCGCTAAGGCACAATCTCAGTTCATGCAAAAACTCGACTAAAATATAGCAAAATATCATTTTTGCAGGGGCAAACCCCTCTGCACCCCCTGCTAAATCATACAATCTCAGAGAAGGGGCATATTTCCCTACTCCAAAAAGTTTACTATCTTGCACACTTTTTGACCATCTGTCTAGCTGACTATATTTTGCCAGCTAAAGTGATGTCAACCACTGATAGGATAGAAAGGAGGTTGCCCAACACTGAGGAGAAGAGATACTGAATGAGAATTTAATGTATATTTCTCTGTACATCTATATTCCAGCCGCCATCCCTCCTCTTTAATTGCTCAGTCTTTCTAGTAGTTGTTATTGATTTTAGTGTTATTTCTAGCAAGTTTCAAAAGTCAAGATGAAGCAAGCACAGATCCCTTTCCTGGCTTTGGATATTCTCATATCCCATACCCATAGGTTTGCCCCACACAAAAACAGTAATATTAAAGCCTGTCTTCATCAGTGAATGATTGGGTACTACATTTTCTTTGATGGATGGAACCACTGGTCTCTTACTTTTTTGAGGGGGCAACTAAATATTTTATTTTTCATCATTACTGCACATAACATAATATGTATTTTACTGTCAAGGTGATAGGCTGGTCATGTGGTAATAGTATCTCAGCAGTTATTAAAGTTTCAATGTTTTTCCAAACGCATATTATTCAGTTAAAAAACACCCCCAACCCCTATACACACAAGCACGCACAATGGGTTATAAATACATTTTACTCTGAAAATTAATGAACACAATTTTAGTATATAATTGAAGTGAAGTTCTATGCAATACAGTACAGAGAGTATGCCTAAAGTCCAAGCTACTAAAACTATATACAAAAATAATATTTAAGACAAAATAATAAAGTATGTGTTAATATATCAATATTCTCTGTGCTAAAGTAAAAATAGGAACAAAAAATGAAAAATAATATAATAGTAAGTGGTATGCATATAAAAGCTCAAATGTGGATAGTGAAGAAAATTAAAAGTGTAATTGCAACTTACTACAGAGCCCATACTGAAAAATAGGAGGGATGGACCTCCATGAAATTGAGTAGATGTATAGATCTGCAATTGTGGGACTTCACATATCTGCTGACCTCTCTAGCCCCAAATGTAGTGAAAGTTTTGAAACATGAGGAAAATAAATTTAAGTTGACATCTCTGTTTAATCTAGCAGAAGCATATCAGCATCAAGCAGGAATGGAAATCAAATGAAGTAAATAAAAATCGGGCAGCAACCAAATGTGCCAAAAAAAAAAAAACGAAAGAATATAAGGTGAAAAAACAGATGAGAAGGTAAGAAATGTGGAAAATGCATAAATATAGTTGCAAGTGTAGAAAACGTCTGGAAGAACCTGATGTTGACTGGGAATGAATTCAGGAATGGCTAAGGAGCTGTGAATTCAAACTAAGAGATGAAAGGTTAATATTGGTGGCCCAAGATAGTAGGCTACATATACGCTGGTTTACATAGTCCACAGAACACGTGGGAGAAACAGACAAATGTATGTTTTGTAAAACTGAATTGGAAACAATCTCATAATTTATTGCTGGTTGTGACATACTAATGGCAGAAGTACTGTATATTGAAAGACATAATAATGTGGCAAGATTGTTGCACTGGGGATTGTGCAAACATTATGATATTGAAGTGGGTGAAAAATACTGGAAACATGAGCCACAAAGCATCATAGAAAATGCCGACATTTACATCACATAAAGATCATCTATTACCAACAATTCAAAAGATAGATGCTAGAAAACTGGATATAATGGTCAATGAAAAGAAGACAAAAGTAGCATATATCATTGAAATCGCCACACCCGTTGACTACATTGTATTGCATACAGAGAGAAACAAATTTAGGAACTATTAGGATTTGCAGGCAGAAATGACAGTAATTTGGAAGAAAGATTCCGAGACAGCCCCAATAGTAGTAGGAGCAATGGGGCTTATAAAAAAGAATCTACAATTGTACTTAGATATGTTACCAATACATGTAACTCCATACGAACTGCAGATGGAGTCATTACTGGGCACATTGCAGGTGCTGCGAAGAGCATTATTGGCTGACATCAAAGATTGAAACAATACTAATTTCATGAGCTTTAATCATACTTCGACTTAGGAATGGGGTCCATTCCTGTCATGGTATTAGATACTCAAAAGATTTGGAGAAATTCAAAAAAAAAAAGGATAGAAAATATCATCAGTAATAATTAAGATGTGCTGCAGCATTCAGATAAATGGTACTTGTTACTTTTACACTGATCTAAAAATTTAAAAGCTTTGACATAGTCAAGCGATGCATCTTTGAATCCTCCCAAGTCACTAGCCGCAAAACCATTCAGGCTTTACAGTCATAGAATTAGGGTAGTCTAAGTGAGATTCTTATTAAATCCAATGAATTCAAAACCTTGAGAAATGCATAGAATAGCAAATTATCATTACTAACTATACTGTAGTAATACTAGATTGCATTGTTTTACAAATGCAGCCCATAATTGTTGTGTATAAGGATTTCCAGAAAATTTGTAATATGAGTATTCTGAAGAACAAACTTTCAAAAAGATATTTTACTTATGGTGAAGGAGACATTTTGACTGGGATGAGATTATTTATAGTAATAAATTGCACATAAAAAATTAAGAGGAATATGTTTATTCAAATTTACAGAATATAATTAAGCTTCTTGTTGATAGGGTATGGCCATTTTAGGCATATCTTTCATTGCTGGAAATAGTTTTTATGCCTACATTTTCGAAATTAATTTGTATGTTTCAATTTTTTTACCTTGCACTGTGATAACTGTGTGATTTAGAAAGGATATGTTTTTTAGAAACAAAATTACAACAAATCTTATTTAGAAAGAGATTGATTGTGCATTTTAAAATTGTTGCATAATCTTTAGGTGGTAAATGAACTCATTTTAGTTTTTCCACTGAATCTCATCTGTTTGAGATTAAATACCATATTGTACTGAAAGTGAAATTTGATAAATTTAGGATTCTGTTATTTAACTTAAAATTTGGATTTTGTTTTCTAGGCTGAATTATATTAAAAACATCAACATTCTGCAATACATTCACCATGTTTGAAAAGATGACATTGTTAACCATTACATTTGTAGTACAGGATTTATAATCTCATTTGATCAAAAATGAGCTAAATAATTGCATTCACAAAATAATTGAGCTAGATTTTTGTCTAGGTTAGTTGCCACATATAGTTTAATGCATTTACATTTGTACTTTTAACAATCTGCTTGAGTTGATTTAATCAAAAACAACATATTAATTTATTCTTGATGCAATAAGTGATTGAAAGGTTTTCTAGTGCAAGTGTTTGATAGCCTTTCAGGATTTTATGAACTCTGAGTGGAACCTGGATAGAATAGAGGGAGGGGGTTATTTAATCTGTTTCCATAATTGTGGCTAATTTTTTTATTGTGATTAATTATAGAGATAGGTCTGTATAAGTATCTGGGTCCAGTAGGTCATGAATAGGTTTACTGACTAAAATAGGCTTTGATCTAGTTAAGAAAATATCTCTAAATTCATTTACTGTAATGGCATTAAGTATTAGTAGAATATGTAATAATATTTTTAAGATATGTTTGTAAAATCAGGTTTCTCAAACTTAATATGGTTAATGGTGTATATTACTTCAGATGTGCTTAAAAGATTTAAAATGAATATTGACTAAGTTTAGAATTGGGAATGATTTCAAAAGTTGTCCTATTTGTTGTAGTTGCAGTGTTCATTGTACAAATCTGAAAACACATTTTCATTGAATAGGACTATGCTATATGGAAGAGTATGCTTTGTATTTGAAAATTATCTGTAGAAATATAAAAAGTTTTTTTTGTCTTTTAAATGATCCTCTAGTAATTTTCTTGGTCGGTGTGACCATTCAGACTATTAAAATGCGATCTTTGTTTTACAAGATAACAACCAAGGCATACACAAGATTAAATTCTTTCTGCAAAGAATGTATCATAGTATTTGTAACTTTATACAAGTTTCTTACTTGTATAGCTTCTATTGTTTTAGTTTCAGCTTAGAGTTATCTTTAAATATCATTCCATCCTTCCAAAGTAGACAATTCAGTAAAATGTCCTTCATTCCCATCATGCCATGCCAGTTCTGCTAAGTAAGGAAATGTTTGCATTATTCCTTACAGTGGATATCAGTGGGGGGTGCTATACTCCTGAGCAATCTAAAACAGGATAAGGAGAAGAGCATGCAGTTGTGAAGATAGGGAGGGAAGAATATGAAAAGGGGAACTGTCTTCTTTAAAAATTGCACTAGAAATATAATTGCACTGTTATCTTTATGGTTCCTCTGTTGAGTTATTCTTTGCAGCAGTGCTGCTCTAAACATTTAATTTATTTTATAACCATTACATTGAGCAGCCATCCTCCGTAAGCAGATTCTTGCTGCCTTAAAATAGGTCCTAACAAGTATGTCTTATGTATACATTTTATGCAGCTGAAACCCTGCAGTCATTTAGCCATTTGTTTTTTGATCTCTTAAAAGCATCACATGGATTACAGCCTGTGTCCCTCTTAAGTAACTAATTGCACTTGTATACTTTCAGGGCTTGATACTGGTCTTCCATAAGTCCACATTGGATTATTTTCACACCTGCATGTAAGTAGTGACTGTTCTTTTTACTCGCCTGTCAATTTTCATATATATATATTTTTTTTGTTGTTTTTATTTTGCAGTCTTCATTTGTTTTCTTGTGAATGCAGATTATATACCTCAATCCTTACTTGATCTAAAGAAATGAAGTCAGGTTATATAAACTTAACTTCAAAGAGAAGTGCCTCTACCAGTAATGACCCCATCTCCTTCCTCTATAATATTACTATGGCTATAAATTCCCTTTCCAACAGTGCCTCCAGAATTATAGTCAAAGGTCCAAGGTGGCACCTGTCAGTTAAGTGGTTGAGTAGTAGAACTATTTCATTGTGGCTTCATTATCCCCAAGAGTGCATCACAGGATCTTGTTATCCTAGAATGCCCCTCTATGATTCCAAATGTTGTGCTTTGTTGGTGCTGCTATTACCAGACTCAGATACATTTCCCTGTGTCTCTGCTTTATGACATATACTTTCACTAGTCTGCTCATCAACAAGTTATTGTATTTTAGCTGTACCTCATTGCGTTCATCTGCATTGAGTCTCAGTCTCACAACCTGTCTGCTTGTCTAGCTGATATCTTTAGATCCTCTCACTACACATGGTACACAATGGTTCTTTGTATGGTGTTTTCTAAATTTATACTGTCTTGATGTCATCTGATTTGTCAGTTACAATCACTCTGTAGAGCTCCGAGTTTGGGAATGAACTGCCCAAATCATTACTAGCCAGAACATGTTGGAGATTTATTTAGTATAATATTATGAAGTACTTTGCCATTTGTGGTTTTTCATGAATTGTAAGGATTATTTGTAAAAATAACAGTCTTGTAATTAAATAAAAGTAATATTCATTACAGTGGCTTACTAATATGCCAAACATAAATAGAAAACATGCAAAACTGAGAGCTAACAATTTTCTTAACGAACATAAATAGAAAACGTGCAAAACTGAGAACACATTAACCAAACATTCATCCTGAAATACCAAAACATCTCATTGCCTATGCCAAAAGCTTCACTACATTAAGTGCCAAGATCTGCATCACCTGAATACACTGTATCCCGAAGGTACCTCTTAGTGGATTGACAGATATTCAGTAGGATTAATCCCACAGAAGCATAATACGAGTGTTTGTGGAACAGGCATGTACTCACAAATAAAATACAAAAACAAGCAAGTTCTTTCACTCGGCCATCTTTACATTTTTATTTATTATTGCCCTTGCAGTATTACCAACAAATGAGAAGTCTGTCTGTTCCAAGTAATCTGCAATCTTCATTTGCTCTGTCTTCCCTTATGAATGTGTTACAAGTTCTTGTAACTTTTCCCCTGTCTGAATTGTTGTAGCATCTACTAGTATGTCACATGTGCCACATTTTTAAATACCATCTTGTTTATATGTGTTTAAAACTGAACATGTCTCTCTTCTGTAATGCTTATTTTTTGACATATGTCAATACAGCTAAACTGCACATTCAAATCTTTGAAGCTTTACTTCTATCACATGGCAGAATGCAGTTTCAGGTTGCAGCACAAGTGCTAAGTACTATATTTTCGTCCTCCCATTTAATAACTGTATTTTATAACTTTAAATTCACCCAATTGACCATAAATTCACTGCAGATCTTATTTGTCCTAAATGTCCTTTTTCATGCTGTAATTTAAACACTATTATCATCAGTAACAAATACGCTGCTTATTAGGCTGACCTTAATAATGCTTTCTTTATATCAGTGTCACTCTCTCTTCAACATAACCAGTGGTCCAATTAAAAAGCTGACAGTTAGATTAGTGATTTTGTTTACATGAATCTGTGATTGGATGAATGTAATTGACTACTGCCCAAGTGATGGAACAGCACAGCACAAATGACTGAATGTAACAAGCTGGAACACTGTGTGCAGAACATGTTCATGTTCATGTTATTTCAGGGCAGACACTGAAATGTAAATCAGCTCACTTTTATAGGAGCTACAGAACTTTACTTGTATTGCAGGCTGTTGCAGTATGCCAGGGGAAGGAATTACGCATATGTGTTTAAAAAAATCTGTTGACTTTATCACATTGTGGATTTTGGGTTCATGGTGCTATAATTCACTTTTTCTCAAGAGTATGTTTTGGAATGTTAGGAATGTTAACAAAACATATATGTGAGTATTCCTTGTTGTCTAATTGTCCTGAATATTTGTCATGGATTTTACGGCAGTACTCAATCGATTCTCAGCTAGAGAGTCTTCTGTGTGGAGGCATGCGTGAATGGGCGTGCCTTCGTTGAAGGTTGCGCGTCAGGCCTGGTAACTCGGCATGTAAAAATCCACTACCAAACATTAGCGGACCGGATTCCCGCTGTGGCGACCCCTAACTAGGATAAGCCGAAAGACAAAACAACAACAACAACTCAAAAGTGTAAACTCTGTTATGAGGAGGCTACCCACCAGCTCCTAATCTATGTACCAGATGGTTTTAAGGAATTCCATGTTGTCCCTTCAAAGTGAATGCAATTGTTGACACCATTATCAGCAGTAATTTAATGTGTGTCAGTTTTAGAATATAAATTAGTAATATCAATTCTCATATTTATAAATACTGTTGTGGATACGAGTTATATTTATACAAAGATTTGAGTGTGCATACACAGTTTAATGATGTAGTTTAATCCAACAGTAGGCATAATGGATACAGAACTTATAGGTCATTGCACTTTATTTACAAGTGAAACACACAACTAAAATGGAAACAACCTTAGTCCTCTAGCAGAGAAAAAAAAAACTCCCACGTGTATATCATGAACTGCGAGATTGTAACACTGTACCTGACTATTGCTCTGCCTCATATTTATTAGGTGTATTCAGAACTTCGTATTCTTAGGCGAGTATCAGGATGCTGCTCCTACACTACCCCACCCCATCCCATATCTGCTTAGGTAAACTCAGGCCAAAGAGTCACTTTGCATTCACCTACAATTTCCACACAGCCCTGATCTTTGGGAAACTTTTTTTTTTTTTATCCCTTCAGGCATCACCATATCTGCCTAGTACCAAGTGGTCTACATCCATGCCAGGTTTACCATTGTCCTCTTATCCAAGGACTACTGTGGTATTGCTTTGGCCGATCGTGAATCCTCAGGTATCTGGGTGGCTTGACTGTATGTTTTATTAATATGCTGTATGTATTCCCCACCTTCATATCCCTTGACTATGTCCAAGGTCAGCTCCCCTCTTTGGACCATGCCTTCTCTTAAGGAAGGACATCTATGATTGCCCTCCCAGCCAGGATGGCCACATCCATCCCAAACTAAGGAAAGTCAAATTAGTTTAATATCTTAAGTTTATGTACTAAAGAATGATAAAATACTTTCCCAACCTTATCTGTATTCCTACAGCTGTCATATGATTCTGTCTCTTATCCATATCAATACATATTACTCCCATGTTTCTCTTATCTGATTTATGTTTGCAAACAAATGATTACTTAATATATGTGAATGCATCCAGACTCCCTTAAGTATCACTTCAAGTCCTTCTAGCCCAAGAATGCTCTACATTTATTTAACTTGGTAAAGACACAAAGGCGGTATTTGACACTGCTGATCAATCAGTGAAATTTAATTAGCAACACACTGCTTAGTAATTACAGTTTGGAAATTCACAGCATTTACATTTTCATTATAGCAGGTTAAAATAGTTAAAAACATTGTTGACAGGTACTAATTATTAAAAATGTTCTTCCTCTTCCCACATTTAAAATGTATTTCAGTTGTTGATGTTTTGCTGAATGTTTGAAGGTATATGAGGATTTCTAGTTACATGGTTAGTTTGCTTGGATCTAAACAAAGTGTCATTATGCAGCAGTATTTCATTTAACACATTTTAGAGACAAATTATCCTTCAGTTAACTTGCTCCTGCTCTTGAAATGACTTTCTTACTAACTCCTCTTCATACTACTCTACAGCATAACTTCATTATTTTTTTTCCATCTGACAATAGGATGACTGTTCATTTCACAAATATTCTCATTTGGGGAAATAACTAAGAAATACGGCTGTACATATAGGATCATTATTTTGATTTGATAAAATGATCAAGTTCTGTCTACCAGAAAAAAAAACAAAAAAAAAAACAGCAGGTTAGCATATAGCACACATCGGTAACAAGTTCATTGCACTTTATTTATAGTGATACATTAAATAAAATAAATGGAAGTGCCAAGTCAAGTAGTACAGAATAGCACTTTAGATGAAAAACGATGTTTCATATCTTTATAACATATTTTCAAAGCTTATTATGCCAGTGTACATGTGTATGTATAATATTTGCTGTTTGCATCCAATGAAAATAGCTGTCCTTGGCTCTTGTGTTTTAACAAAAAAAAAAAATGAACAATTCACATTGGCTTCCAGTTCCATAAAAACAGTAACACCGTTGGTTATTTTTTTCCCCAGTCCACACAGCTCCTTCGGAAAGTGAGCTATAGGTCTTACCCTATCATGATGGTATCTCTGTGTTGTAGGAAACTCTACCTTATTTCACAAAGTAGTCCATACTGGACTAACACAGCCCACCTTCCATGACCTTCCCTCCTTATGCCTTTTAGATGATGAGCTGACTTCCTGAATTTCTCTGCACAGTTGTCCGTTTATACAGTATTAACTTAGCAAATACTAGCATATACCAAGATTTTCATGACTACCGGTCTGGTTACCTTGTCTTGCTATTAAAGGCACAGTACACATTTAGTGCATTCAACACATCTTAAAAGCAGAGCAGACATTGTGGTAGATTTAACATGTCACAATACATGACATTTTATAAATATGGCTGGCTTATGTATAGCAGAACAAGGGATTTATTAAGGCACAAGCTGACCAAGGAATACCTTTCTCACTGATTTGTTTGTTTATTCACTTATTTATTTTGACCCAATGGGGAAAATGATTTTGCCAAAATACCGCCTTCTTGCATGCCCTATTATTGAAAGGAAGGGGTTGTGCTTTCCTTTTATTTCTTTTGGCCTATTTATAACCACATCCATTGCAGCAAACTATGATTCATTGTATAGCTCATGTGTGAAACTGAGCATAGAGGACATGTTAATACCGTACTGAATGGAAGGACTGCAACAAAAACTCAGAAAGCAGCAGGATAAGACAATGCTGTAGTCAGAGTAAAGATTAATCTCCATAGTCTTGTCTGCTACATGGACATTTTTCTTTTTCTTTTTTTTTATTCATAGCAGGCAACCAGATATGGACAGTGGATGGTAGGACAATCTGAATAGTAGCAGGCTTCATTAGTTGTTATGGTTATTATTATTATTGTTATTATTATTGTCATTATTTTATCCAGCAAGCTCTCAAATGTTATGGGCAACACATTGCTGGAGAAACTTGCACGTGTATGAAGTAAGCAGGAAACTGTCGCTGCCTTCACAGAATGTCTGTGATTGTGCTTGCTGTGTTTGGTCTAAGCATTTATGGTTTTCTGGCAAATAAGAAATATAGTGATTAAATAATATATCCTTTAGAGAGTGCTTGCTACTGCAAAATCTGTAAACAGCATTTAAGTATAACAGAATTTAAAATCTCTCCATGATTTGGGGTCTTTTTTTCCCTCATACTTTTTTTTGGATTTATTCTTGGTTCTTGTACAAAGAGGTTGCTTTGCAGCCATGCCAGGGATATACATTGTGCCTGGTTATTGTTTGTCTAAAACACTGACAGTGAAATACCTTGGCTATGATATCTGCGATGTATAAAGTCAGCAAAGTGACACTATAATTATTTGTTTACAAGACAGTTGACCCTACTGCCATTTGTTTAACTTGAACAGTCATTGTTCTATCTTTTTAATATAAATGAGTATTTGTGTCAAGTCAATGAGCATATTTTTGTGGCGGACTTCTGTGTATTTATGTGAAAAATATTGTGGCCATTGTATTTGTTTTTCTTTTATTACAGACAGATATCCAAAGTTTAAAATGTCAGCAACATGGTTATAATTGCAGGGTAAAGGGTAGTGTGTGAATTAAAGTGACTTATTTACTCGATCACAGTTGTGCACCCCATGTCTCACACTATTGTATTTTGTGTTAATGATTGTACAGTGGTCACTGCATGGAGTTAATGCATGCATGTTTCTATACAGGGTGATGTTGCAGTGTGTTTGAGTAAAGGTTGGCATTAATTTTCTTCACTGTATATCACAAACACATTTCAGTGCTATCTTCTTTGTTGGTGTGAACTGAATGGGTATGAAAGCAACTCATGGGTGATACTTGATGTAATAAGTAGAATCGCCGATTCACAGTGCTAGGCTGTTTGACTTTTATGTGCTGTCCATTTCAATGTGGTCTGCATAATCTTTCATTCCTGAAACATAATTTATCCAGGTATTCTGGTTTGCACTTACTTCACAAAAACTTGTTCTAGTTCAATTAGCGTTCCTCTAATTTGCATTTAGGTAACACTGTAACACAGTGTAGCAGTGAGTAACATTGTCACAGAAAAAGGTTCTCTGTTTTAAACTGGACCTTGGAGTGTCTTTTACTTAGATTCTGCTCCATGATTTCATACTCAAACATCCTAAAGACGTGCAGTAGCTGGACTCGTCAATCTAAATACATAAGTAACTCTGTGGAGGTGCACAGTATCAAAAAGAGTAGCACTGTCCCTCTGCAGCAAGGGGATCTCTGGTTCTGTTGTTGACTGTGCTATCTTACGCTCAGAATCTGAATACTTATCCAGAGCTTTTGGGCATTTTCTCCTAGTTCTCTTGCTGAATCCCAGATGGTATGCTGTATGTAGACTAGCAAATATAAATTGTTGTGGGGGGGTTGTGCATGTGTGTGTCATACCTCTTAAATACTGGGGGGGGGGTGCAAAGGCCCAAAAATAAGGGAACTTTTTAAAGATTTCTCTTTAAAAAAGTTGCTACAATAACAAGTTTTGCATTGCTATGCATTTTCTGAAGTGTATGAAGTATGAAACTCAAATGTCTGCCATTATTTTCTGACTTCGTTCTTCATTGATTTGCCAGAAATCCATGATTTTATGAGAAACAGACCAAATATATGAGGCAAAAAACTCTGGACTGTTGAGTAGTATTATGTGTGTGTGTGAGATATGCACATAATGTGGACACAATGCATTGAATGTGCATTGTTTGTGTTAATAATTGTGGGAACTTGTGTCTCTGAGAGAAAATATAATCACCAGTTTTATCTGTGGACATGCACAGTATTGGAGTATATGGGTAACCCTTCTGGGAGTAGAAAACATATCAGTAATAGCAGTTATTTAAAAACAAGGAATACATTTCATCAGAAAACATTGAGACCTTCAATGCTTCTGAGACATCGCATTCCTCACTCACCTCTTCTTTATAAATGGATTTTGAAACACATTTACAAGCGAGGCCCAGTCCTGAAACTCTGACCTGGGTTCCACTTAGTCTAAATCAGTAATTCCCAGAAATTAATAGAAAGCCCTTATAGACTGTGGGGGTGGGAGGGAGTTGCAGACAGCGGTTATCTATTTTAATTTCCTTACTATCAAACTTTACAAGACTCTCAGAAAGTTATTTTCACTTATGTGGGGCTGTTTCATATATGATTTCATTAGCTTTCCTTGCTGAGACTGTGTCATATATGATTATTTCTTTAACTTCCATGTGATCGGTCATTAGAAGTTTTACTACAGCTTGTTGATGAGAAATGTCCTGCCGAGGAATGAGATGAAATACGTAACAGTCTTCATTATTTTCTGTACTGTTTTCATAGTCATATACGAGACATCTGTACCAGTAAGTGTGTATCCTTTTCTCTATGTGCACATATGCATATATAGATATATGCCTCTGTGTGTATACTATAAACTGTGCCCGTCTGTTTTTTGATATTTGTCACACTCATATAAGAGCTGAAGATACCTGCCGTTTATATGTATTTTCATTATTGGTATATATTTATCTATATAAAAAAAAATATATATATATATATATATATATATATTTGTACATGTTAACTAGTATATTTGCCCTTTTTCTGTGGAGACTTTGGATGAAAAGGTCCATATAGATCACAGTAAGCAGCGACGAGTATCATATATAGCACAAGTAGATGGCAAGTATAATAATTACATAATATAACTTTTCTATTTGATACACAAAGATTTAATAGAACAGTTTTAAGCGTAACACTTTACTGAATGAAAAAGGGAAACAAACGTGTGAAAAGAGGTGATTATAAATTATTTGGAGAAGAAGTTGCTTTGCAGTGAGGAGGAGCTAGTTAGACCGTGAAGAGTATTTGTAGTGATCATCATTATTAGGAGGGGCTACAGAATGCAGCCGAGGAAAAAGAATGGTGGCACATAAATGAATAGGATGAAGGTAGAGTTATTAAGAGGTCAAAGTATCAGGGTCACATGATGTCAGTTGCAAGTGGTAGTTGAGAAATGTACAAGGGTTAAGTGTTTAGTATGGACTAGCAGCTTAGTGTGCCATTTAATCCAGAGATATGACAATTTGTGCTGCAGATCCTGTTTTACTTCCGTGCAAATGATTTTAATTTAGTTCTCTTATATGATAATTGAGAAGTGTGTTCCATAGTTTGGCTACGTAAACCAAGTATAATAAGTTGCTGAAATGGTTATACCATTTTGAAGACAGTATCTAGTTTAATTGGTAAAATCGTAGTTCTCATTTCGGTGCCTAATATGTAATAATTTGGGAAACCACAGGACAATAACTCGGTGTGCTAAATATGTAGTGTAAAGTTTTAAAGTGTTTAGATAAAGGGCTATGCAGTTAGAGCTACTGAAATTATCGTAGGACACTAGAGTGATAAGCAATATTTAGTAAATTAGAGGTATATTTACCAGTTTTGTAGTACATCTGTTCAAGGCTGTGTAGTTTTGCTTTTTTTAAGTTAATAAGGAAGGGGGAGCAAGTAAATAGATATGTAAGCAGAAGAGTTTTATGAGTTCTAGGCTGGGCTTCCTGAGATTGATAAGATTTACTTTTGAAGTGCATTCCATGTTTCTTTTCTTCTTTCACTTATACCACAATAAAATATGCAAATCATTCATTCAATGAAATTATACAATGTCTAATAACTTATACCCCAATCTTATACAAAATGTGGCACAAAAGATCTTTTATTTTCTTTTTTTTTTTTGCTGAGTGAGTCGGAAGTTTTATAGAACTTATATTTTCTAAGACAGAAAAATAAGACTTTATTTCTTTCCAAATTAGTGATTTTTATTTATAGCATCATTGGACTGGAATTTTGAAAAAAAGCTGTGCTATGCACCTCAGTCTCTAGAATCCTTTGCCTTCTGAGAGACTTGTGGTCAGAACCTTAACTCAATATTTTCTTCACAGCTATTGCACTGAAGTCTTGGCCATTTGCTGTGTGCTGGAAGAATGGAGGAAAAAACAAAGTCCAAGTAAGACTGAATCTTTTTCCTTTCTCTTGATTTTTTGTCTGTTTGTTTGTTAGGCCATTATTGTATAACAATATTAAAAAAAAAAGATTGTCTAGAATCCCATAGTTTTTGGCACTTACTTGGCTCCAAGACATCTAGCTTATTTCATTTATTTCATCAACAGTCAACTGCTGTCTTGGTCTTTTAAACTATTTTGAAAGTACGAGTAATAAGAGAAAAGTAAATGCACAGAAAAAAATGTAATTTGGATAATGTGAGGAGATCAAGTCACTGAGAAAATTTGTTGGGCACTAGGAATGTGCATGAGGGTAAGCAAGCTCTTTGGACCCTTTCATCTAAACGTGCCACTTCATGTAAGCCAATAAGCAAAGTACTGAGTTGTATGTTTATACACACACACACACACACATATATATATATATATATATATATATATATATATATATATATATATATATATATGTATATAAACATTTTGAATACTTTGCTAAAAAAGGTATTGTGAAAACATTATAAAAAAAGAATGTTTTGGATCTGCATTTAAGACCTCCCTTAATGTTTCCATTCCCATGCCATCTTAACGTTTCCAAAACCTCCTTCAAAAAATAAAAGTAATTGCAAATATTTCTTCTCTCTGCAACATCAAAAACATTGGGCCATAGAATCGTAGGCAGTATTGTCATTCCTATTTTGTACTACTTTAGCAATGATAAATGCAGATTAAAAAATTCTGGTTAGTGACCTCTAGTTTGGTACATATTTCCTGACATTTTATTTATTTGTTTGTGGTTTGTTGACTGCAGTATCCCACTAAGAAACAAGACTGTCTCCATGGAGACCAGGAGAGATTTGTTCTGGATAACTGCAGACTTCCTGTACTACTTTCAATATGTGCTGTATCTTCTTTCACGTGTCTGAGCTGCAACCAACACAGGCAAATGGGAACTTATTTAATATCTCATTCTTGTCCTGTACACATTTTATCACACTTTTATTGACCTGGCTGTGGATGAGATTTCTCTGTAGTCACTAATGAAACATTTCCATTATGGATTCCAGTTGGCAATGAAGTCCCATCATACTCTGGTGTCCTTATTAAGTGCACTTGCTTTAAAAGTTAACATATTTCTTGGTATTCTGTTTTCTTATGAATGCTAAACACTTCAGATGGCTGTATTGAATTCCAACTGACATTTCCTTCAACAATTTTCTTTCTAAAAAATGTCCTTAAAGCATTGATAGCTATCTTCTTTACTTAAACTATTTTTCCTTCTGTGCTCATTAATTTCTTAGTCTCCTTATCAGTCATGTTAAATGTATGTGAAGGTAGGGGAAAAACAACTCACTCCTCCCGTAAATAAAAATATTTACGTCTTCACCTGCTATTCTATTTTTTTAACAATTTCTTTGGTATACTCATTTTGTTTTACTTTTTCAGCTATTAAATAGTCATTCTATATTCTTGCCCTTCTATCCTTCTTTTAATGCCATGTCTTTTCAGTATTTATCCTATAGTTCTACCCACTATTCTGACCAGTTACTGTGAAATTACTTCATTCCCAGTGACCTCTCTACATTGTATCTCCAGCATTTTAAATTTCATTTTACACATTTATTTTGCATCAATATTAGACCTATTTCTGTTATATTTTTTATACTTAATCTCTCTTTAATAAGAGTTCCCCATGATGTCAAAATAATTCTTTTAAACACATTGCTTTATACTTATTAAACAAGAACCAATATTTTATGTGTGGCTTTTTATTAAAAAAAATACAAATCCATTATTTCAAAAATCTCCAACTTTCTTGTTTCTAGATTTTTATTCTGTTCTCATGTTCTATATATGTAATGTCTTATGACTAAAATATTGGATTTTTATTCATAATAAGTTTAGTTTTTCTAAATACATGACATCTTTCTCTTTTAATCACTAATGTATGCATTTATTTATTTATAGCATTTAACAATGAAAGTCTGACTAAACTGTGGTGGTGGTGCTGCGGTAGCGTTGTCGCCTCACAGTAAGACGTTGTCCTGTTCGATTCTCAGCTAGAGCGTCTTCTGTCTAGAGACATGTGTGAATGGGCATACCTTCATTGAAGGTTGTGTGTCAGGGCCGGCAACTCGACACGTAAAAATCTACTGCCAATCATTAGCGGACCGGAGTTCCGCTGTGGCGACCCCAAACCGGGAAAGACACAACAACAATGAAAGTCTGACTCTTCAATAAAAAAAAAAAAGAAAACATTTTTCAAAAGACACCCAGGGAGAAGAGCTTCATAAACACACAGAAGAAATATTTGGATCCTACAGCTTACAGATTCATTCATCAAAAATGAGTACACGTATTGTAAACTGGTGATACCTGGAAAGTAGACCATCAAGTACAACACAGTTTGTTTTGGCACATGTAAGAACTTAAGACATATTTGTCAACCAGTATTACAAGCACACATTGATGAATTTTAGTGTAATATATAAGAACATTTATAAAATAGAGTGAAAGGATGCAACTGTGCAGGTAGAAGCAGAGGAATATCTTTCACTTTTAGAAGACAGATATCACTACTCTTTAACCAACTGTTCTGTTGTAAAGTGGACCCCAAGACAGGTTGCAGAAGATAGAATACATGTAGAATACAAGGAGAAAGGAGGTGCAAGAGGAAACAATGAAGAAATCACTTGAGGGATGTGCTATGATTTCAAAGAATTCTGAGAAAATCAGTTCTGGACATTTGCAGAGTAAGGAATTAATTTTAACAGAAGATCCTAAGTTTTTAGAAATTCTGTTGACAGGTGACGCCATTATAAAAGGAATTCAAAATATGTGACAGTAACCAGCTTGCTTGCTTGTAGGATACAAGATGTTTTCTTCTCCGGTAAAAGAATGTATAGTATCATAAGCAGTTGGTAGTCTAACAGCTCTAGAGCCTAGCTATTCATGCCGTAATTTTTCCAGGTGTTGTTGCTCATGGGCTAGACAGCATCGCTTTATTCCAGTGCCTTAGACCATTTACAAACTACCCCTGTCCATAAGTGCCACAGGTGACAAACCAGGGGTAAATTTGCAGTTTCCCATCCATTGTTCCAAACTACATTTGAATAGGCCTAGGGAAGAACTGTGTCTCATGAATGAGGAGTCTGTTCCAGAGAAGAGATAATCTATGAGCTTCCCACTCGTCTCACCAATGTGTTTTTTTTTTTATCACAGACAAAGTTTAGATCCTTAGATTGGGGTAATTCTGGTGCTTTTAGATTTGTGAATATGTAGCAGATCCATCAGGACTTGATCAAAGAGCGCTGTTTAGGTTAGGCATAAATTGACCCTCTGTAGTTTGTAGCAGTCTGAGTATGGGGACAGGGTTATGAGGTGGCCTGTATAACAGATATTTATATCCTGTATTCTTTTAGTGAGGAAACTCTGTGGTCACTCCAGCTGTAGCAAATACCATGTACACCATCAACGTGTACATTGCATTTGATTATTGGTCTAATGAGGGTTGAGAATAGTGGGACCCTGATCTCCTGACTTCCAGATGCCATGCTCTTATTTATAAGTTGTGCCATGTATAAGAATGTTCTCACTGCCGTGGAACTGTTATGATCTAAGTTTAGGTTACTGTCAACCAAAGTTCACAAGTCATTTATCACTTCATCTACTCTTAGGGGAGTGTCATCATTGTTTTAATTCGCAGGTGTGGTCATCTTGCAAACGGGTACAAGTATGCATTTTTGTTGCACTTTTATTGAGGCCATGGTTCTGACACCAGTTATTTGTCTGCCAGAGTCTCCTGGAAGATACCTACATCCTTGCCAGATTCAGTGCTTGCACCAAGCTTGCTGTCATCAGGAAATTTGGTCAGCCAAGCCCCTCAACATTTATCTTGATTTCAGAGAAGTATATTCCAAACAGGAGATGTTCTTGCTCTGTGGAACACCAAAAGTAACAGGACTCTTGGTGGTGAATTCCCCTACCTTAATGTTGTGTGTCCTATATGTGAACCATTTTGCTACCCATCTGGTGACATAGAGATGCATACTTAAATATGTGACTTTGTCTCTAATCCCTGAGTGAGGTATTGTATTAAATGTCTTTGCTAGGTCAAGGTAGGAATTATGTACCATATTGCCCTCTTCCATGGCTCTACTGACCTTTTCAAAGAAGTTCACCAAGTTAAGGAAGCATGACCTGCCCTTGACAAAACCGAACTGGGATGTATCCATTGTTTCATAATTTCCTGTGTCTGTATTTATTAGGCCATCATAACATTTTCCATGGATTTGTATATAAACCTAGTCAAACTTATGAGTCTGTTGAAGGTCTGCCTTTGTCTAGAGGGATGACTGTTTCAGTCCTCCATTCCCTAGGGATAAAGCCTGTCTGGAGACTGTGGTTGGAGAGAGAATCTAGTGGGCCTGACAGGCCATGTTTCATGCTATTTATGAAGCGTCCTGAATTATCAGGACCCACTGATGCCATGTTTTTAGGTCTGGAGACTGCAGTGAGGACCTGTTTTTATTGATAGTTGTGGAGACATGGTAGAAGGTATTCCCTGGATGGGAGAGGGATAACTGAGGGTGATAGGGGTGAATTTGGAGCTAAATTTATTAATGAGCAAATATGCTATATTCTTCCAATCTGGTTTTGTAAGTTTCATTTACTATTAGTTCAGCACACTGCTGAGTCTTTGTTCAAAGGCTGTTTGTATAACTGAGAAATGTCTTATGGTTAATCTTAGCCTTGGAGGCCATCTGTGGCTCAAAATTGGCTTTGTCGAACTTGACAAGTCCTGGGTTGCTTGTTGAGACTGATGAGGGAGGTATTTTTTTTGTCTTGTTGGTGTAGCCCTTCCTATTTTGGGACAGCAATTTTTTAAATTTTATTATATAAACAATTTGTACTGGGGGGTCCACCGGCGGGGGGGGGGGGTTGTTTTTGGAGTGTGTGCTAAATTTATTTTGCTTTGCTACTGGTGTTCTTATGCAGTTATTTACATGTTTGTATGAGTCTCTGTAAATAATTCCACATAGGCCATCATGCTCTCTGAATTTGTAGGGGACTGGAATTTGGCTATGCCATCACTTAGGCGGTAGTTAGTCTTGGAAAAGTTCTTAAAGATTCTTGGGCTTGCTGGGAGTTCAGCCTTTATATTTATTTCAAGGGTGACCACTTTGTGATGTGATTTGATCTGTGACGACATTACACAAGGGAGTGGGGCTGCAATGGTTGCCTTATATTTGTCAGTACCAGATCCAGGATATTTGCACCCCTTGTAGGTATGCAGACTAGGTGTTCTAGTGTGCTTGTATTGAGAAAATCCAGCAATCTTTAAGCCTGCATTCTAGTGGGCATGTATGAATCCCACTTTTATAGTGGGATGGTTGAAATCCCCCATGAATATAGTGATAGGCTGAACAGTGAGTGACCCTAGTAAATTCAAGTACATGGTGTAGTTATCAAGGGTAGCTGACAGGGACCTATAGCTGCCAAAGATATGGTGTGGGATTTTATCTAAGGTTAGTTTAGCATCAAATAGCTCAAACATGTCATGTTGTTTGTGTTACATCCAATGTTGAGGTATGCTTACTTTTATGTAGATTGATACACCTCCAACTCTTGTCCATTCTTGTGTGTTAGCTGATGTATGTATATATGTGTGTATATATATATATATATATATATATATATATATATATATATATATATATAAGCATTATAGCTTTGTACTGCTAGAGCGACTTCAGTGATGTCAAAGCCCGTCCAAGTAGCAAGACAGATGTCAACACTCTTTAGAGTAGGAAGCGCTTCTAGTAATAGCTGTTCTTGGTGGTGTAAAGTGGGGACAGTTAATGTCTGCAGCTTTAATAGTATAATAAGTGATAAAGTGCAAACCAAAGAATTACACTTATTTGTAATGTTATGACAACAACTAAATTTAGCAGCTCGTTGGTGAATTTGAAATAGAATTTACAGACTTAATATGAAAAGAAACATTCTATAGAATAAAATAGCCAGTATTTATGTATGGAAAAGTGGTTGATAAATGCTGTCTGACCCATCGCAAATATCAGCATTGTCATCAAGGAAATAGTTATTTTAAGGAAAACTAAACAAGCTGGTTAAAAAAAATGGTTAGGCTAAATGAGAAAATCTCAGTCAAACTGTAAAGATTTCCATTCTTTATAAATGATGCCACAAATCTTGGTAATAAAACTGCAACATTTGAAGCAAAAAAATGTTAATGGACTTTATATTATTTTAATGACTGAAAGCTGTCCCTCTGAATCAAACAAACCCTTGCTGATGCCTAATTATACAGAATATCCCAACTACAGAAGAAGTGAAAAAGATGTTCCGGTCTCAGTTTTGTTTTTTAAATAATGTTTACAATTCAGTGCTAACGCATACTGATTCTAAATATGAAATAATTGATGTAAATATATCACTATAAAACTGGACCCCGAAAACTGATTGTTACAGGTCACCAAACCAGGCAACATGAGATATAATCCACATTGGGAACCAGTTATGTGCCTTCTTTATGGATGGTTATGATACTGGTAGAAACCTAAATGGTTCTAATTTAGACTGGAAAAAGGACTATCACAATTCTGGACCACTTAGACATTGCTAGCAGTAGTAAAGCAATAGGGTACTACCAACTGGACTGGGAGCCTAAAGGAAATAACATATTTAATGTAGTTTGGGCAAAAGATATAAATTTCATTTTTAACATCTTTACTGAAATGTGACTCTTAAGGATCTGATCAGTTTAGTATTTTGTGAGGTGTAACATAATTTTACAGAGAATTATTGTGCAGTAATTTTTTTTTTTTTTTTTTTTTTTTTTTGAGAATTAAGAATCCATGAAGGCTGGAAATGGAGGGAAGATATTTTATAATTTCATTAACAATGTAGCAGACTAATCTTTGCTTACAGTTACATAAAAAAATAGTTGGACATGGGTGTCATTGGTGGTCAAAGGGAAAATGAACTATTACTGGCAAGTGTAAAATGTATCATGGTATGTCACATGTAGATAGAGTGAAGTTAGAAATTCTTTCTGGAGATCTGTCCAGCTAGAAGTAAACATGATTTAAATCTGTCCATTCACACCACTGACAGATGTCATTTTTTTAAATATATCAGACAGTAAATAAAATAAAATCAATCTGGTGTAACTAATAAGGTTGGTGAAATGAAGTATTTTAGCCCTGGCATTTTGCTAAAGGTATTCTTGTAAAAACATTCTACATGTACTAATATCAGAGGGAATTTAATTTTAGAATAGATAAATACTCATGACTCTTGCTCAGTAAAGGATACAAACTTCTCATAAACACTTTAGGTAAAAAAATGATCAACGCCAGGTCCTGATGGGACTAATGGTAATTTTTTTTAAATGTTGCATTCAGCATATTAAACCCTGCTTATATTTTTATTTTGGAAATCCATTGATCTTGGCTATGCTCCAAAAACTTGTAAAGCAGCCTTGATTGCACCATCCCTGAAGGGGGAAATGAGTCTTCCCTAGTGAATTATAGACACATTAGTTTATCATGTATTACTTAGAAATGCTTTGAGAAAGTGGTTAATACAATGACACTAGACTTTATCACATTTGATGGATACATCCCAACAAGGATTCACTGCATAGCATTCATGCTAAACTAACATTCAGCTTTTATCAGCTTGTTTAGCAGGCTTTGGATTTAGGAAAATATGCAAATGCCATGCATTTAGATTTAACAAAGGTCTTTAATACAGTACAATGCACTATTGTGAAAATGCTGTTTGAAAAATATAACAAAAATAAATGGGTGTTTATATGGCTTGGTGATTGGTTAAGTGGCAGGAAGTAAAAATAGGAAATTAAGTTTCATATACTAAACCGATCAATTTAGAAATTCAACAGGAACTAATGTGGATCCCACTCTCTTTACTCGCTCTATTTCATGTCTCTGTGCCCATCAGGCTGTGGGTGAGTAAGATCACAGAAAATACAAAAATTAAAAATAATAGGTGCATTTGTACATGATGTGGTGACTAAACATATAAAGAAGCAACATTTAGATAAATTAGAGATTTGGACAACATGGACTATTATTGACTTCAGTGTAAATAAGACAGAGATTATACACATTGGGAAATCAAATTGGTCTTATCCTCATTCACTGAGAACTACTTTTTTGGAAGACATATATGTTATAAACGATCTAGGAATAAAGATTAATAAAGATTTTACCTTTGGCTCTAATTCTGAAAATCATTAAAGAAAAAAAACAATATATATAAACTGTGTCTCACTTGAAGATGCTCATGCTTCAATCTCTTTGCATGGTTTCCATCCAAACACGGTTTTGTTTGATCAGGTCTTAAAAAAATATTATCTATGTATCCTTAATAAAGGTCATGATCTGTTTTGTTTACTACTTTGCCCTTTAGGCTTTCTACAGCACCAAAGATATTTACAAACTGCTTGGCTTCTGCTTTATTCAAGTAATTCACATTAGTCCTTATCTGGACTGTTTGAATTAAACTAGTAGCACCTCAGACCTTATAAAGATTTTAAACCTTTCTTTGAATCTCCATCTGAATATAGGGCTCTTTTTCAATCTGAATTCATTCTTCCTGCTTCCATCTGCTAGTGTATTATTTTCCTGGGCTACCTAATACGTATCATAAATAAAACAACCTTTCTCCTTCAGATAAAACTGTAGTTTAGAAAAACTAGTTTTAGAATATAGCAAAACAGACATTTACCACAGCATCAAATGGACAGCATCTAATTGAACTTGGGTTCATGGCTTCAGCCTTTCTCATGATCCCTTACACCGGGGCTTCATATGAGAACATTGCATTGGTATATCAGGCCTTTGTCAGTCCAGATTCAGCACCAGACTTCTCTCAATAAACAAATAACAGTCATTCATTGTCTAGTACAGGGATTGTTTTATTGGATCAAATATGTAAACTCTAAATCAGGAACTACAGTTCTGCAGCCCTCACCAGCTCAGAGAATCACAACAGATGCTCTTTACAAAAAAAAAAAAAAAAAAAAAAAAAACAAATAATGTCACATCAGCATCAAAGTGATATTGGCCAAGGGCAATGGTTTTGAAACTGCACTAATTGTGGACTCCAGGTAATGGCAGACAAAGTTATGTGGTACAGAAACAAACCTGTGAATGCATGGGAAGTGAAATTGATAAAGAACTTGAAAAGACATCACAGTTATTTATTAAAAGGGGATATGATGGTGAGGAGTTACTATTTTCCTTAAATTAGGTTAGAAAAAATGGTATGTGTAAGACTGGTAAAAATTATAATAAATGCTATGATGAAAATCAAAAACTAAGACACTTAAGAAAAGTTTATATGGTAATGACTTATAATTTATTGTCAGAAGAGGTGAGGCAGATAATTCAATTTTATTGGACTTCTTTATTTAAATATAAATATTTAATGGATATTTTTGAAAGAAATGTTAATTTTTCATTTAAAAGAGGTAAAAAATTAAAAGATATGCTGGTTCATGCAAGATTTCTTACCCCAAAGGTTAGTTTAAATATTAATGTGAATTTAATGGGCACCTACTCATGTGGAAGGTGTATTTCATGCCAATATATAAGTAAAACATTTCAGAATATAAATGGCAGAACTTTTAGACCTACAGGGAAATTTTCATGTAATACAGAAAGAATTATATATGCATTAAGATGTCCATGCAGATTATTTTATGTGGGGGAAAGTAAACGTGCCTTCAAGACAAGGTTGCAAGAACATGTCAGGGACATTAAAAATGAAAGAGTGGAAAGTCCGCTTGCAATGCATTTTAAAAACCATCATAATAGTAATCCAAATGGTATATTAGCTACTGTGTTAGGACGTATTGTTACTGGTGAAAGGGATGATAATGTAAAAAATATTGTTACTGGTGAAAAGGATGATAATGTAAAAAAGAAGCTTTTATATAAAGAAACAATTTTTATATTGAAGTATGGTACTACGGCCCCTGGTGGTATTAATGTAGAATGCAATCGGAAAGTCTTTTTATTATTAATGGAATGATTAGTTAATTGAATGTTTAACAGTTTGCTTGATGTTTTTATGGTATAAATATGTACTATGTTGCTTTTGATAGTGTTCTCCTTGGAAGGCGTAAGCCAAAGCGCTAGAGACTATCCAATAAACGTGTTTTTTGTTGTAATATTTGGCTTTCTTTATTATTTTTTAGTTGTATACTAATGCATGGGAAGTAGCTGTTCAACATGGTGTTTTTATAGAGGTAGTGCATATTCCTTCCCATATGAACACAGTTTGCAGACTATCTAAGCAGGTTCAGGACAGATGCTCATTACTAGATGTTAAACAGAGAGCTCTTCCTTCAACTCATAAATCAGTCTGCAATTCTTCTACTAGACTTGTTTGCATGCTTACAAAACCAGCACTGAGACTATTTAGTTCCAAATTTCCTTGCAAGTTAACAATGTAACATATTCCTTCAGAATAACCATGGCTTTCCACCTTTACCTCTGTTTACAAAGTGCTTTCAAAAATAACAATGAATAGTGCAAAAAAGCATGCTGCTAGTGAACCTTTTTTGCCAAGACACCATTGATTCACTCTTCTGAATGACTTGGCCAAAGGTCATTACAGAGCACTCTGTAGATTTTCTTGTTCCAGACAATAACCATTAGCATATCCCAAATGTAGAGACTGAAGCTCATAGTATGCATGATAAGGTTTTAATTCCTTTCAGATACTAACACTCTCAGGTAGGGTTGTCACCTGTCAGGAAATTTTCCTGACAATCAGGAAATCAAGGTCTCTGTCAGGAAATCCAGTTATGGTGAATGTCTGAAAGGTATTAAGAATCATTCTTAAAGCAAACACATTTCTGAAGTATGTTTCCTAAAATGATTACTGTTTCATTTGGATTTTACTGTCTGCATTCAATTGCAGAGTAAAAAGGATTGTGTGTGTGTCTGTGTGTCCAGCGTGAATAAGAATAGCAGGTTGGTCATAATTTCTTCCAAATGCCCTCATTGTCAAGCATCAGCATTGCACACAGTAAGTGTGTTTTTTTTTTTGGTGGTCTGGGCATGATGTCTGGGAGAAGAATACATCACTGGTAGAGTGGCAAAGTGAGGAGTTTTGCCATCTCACTACTCTTGTCTCCCTTTCTGAGTTCTTTGCTGTGGCTGCTTCTGTGTGGACTCTGCATGTCCTCCCCACCTCTCTCTTCCTCCAATTTCCGAAAGACATTTCATTAGAGAATTATGTTCTTCCATTTTGCCTGTGGAATACATGTGTTGTGTTCATGTGTGTGACAATGCATTTAAAATTAATATTTGCAGGTACGTGCAAAAATATTCTGCATAGTGAAAAAATAAGGCATAAAATCCATCGCAGAGCATCTAGTACCTTATTATTTCTGGGAGCCATTCCTTGCTTTGTAAAAGGCTTAGTAGGGATCCCACCTAGTCTAAAGGACACTTCTCAGAAGTCGGTACAGGGATTGTTATTGCTTGTGTCATTGATGAGGATACTATGGTCATTATTTCTTTAATTTTCCTCAGTCAGACATTAGAGGTGTGCACAGAAGGCCACTGTAGTGTGTGTGTGTCTGTGTATGTGTGCATACGTGTTGGCTGGGGACAAGTACAGCCATTATTTCTTTAACTTTCCTCCAACCCACACCTCATAGGAGTGCACAGAATGCCACTACATCTTGGCTAGGGTCACTGTACTGTTTAGGAACAACACATTTGAATGAATTACTGCAGGTGTTACTTTTCTTTTCTCTTTTTTCACAACTAAAATTTGATATATACAAGTGTATATGCTGTATATGTACAGTGACAGCAATGGGCTGAATATGTTGCTGTGCCCTATTTCTCTGTCACTTTCTTCCTAGTTTAACTTCAGAGGGGTACAGAGAAGGTCTCTGTCTTTTGTGGTTAGGGCTGAGAAGATGAACTGTGTAGCTATATAACACCAGCAGCTTGAAATATCTGGCTCTGTTTGTTTGTTATTTCACTTTCATTACAATTTAACCCTGTATCAATATAATTTCTGGGGTGCTGGCAAGAAAACAGTCATTCTGGATATGATGCATTTTTCCCTCAAGCATTTATTCTATTTTCAGTTTATGAATAACTACTACTCAATGTTGCAGTAACTACTGTCTCATCAGCCTTAAATAGTAAACCTTGGACATGATATATTTCTGCAATGAAAGAAAAAAAATGTTTCTTTCCTTTGTTATAAATTTTTTGTTAAGGACATCAGTGGATGAAAGGCTGTAGGGTAAAGCTCTATAATGCACTTCATAGAATTTAAAACCCCTTAACTTCTGGGGCTTAGTGAACCCCAAACCCCCAGTATAATTAAATGATTTCCCCTACAGTTACTGTTCAACCATCTTGGCCAGTTAGGATGCATTGCAAGGATTTAGGAAAATGCTGATAAGTGAGACAAAGCATGAGGAAAAAAAAACAGATAGTATAAAGAGGGAGGGATGAAAGGAAAACGGAAAACGGGAGAAGTGGAGTGAATGCCAGGGTGAGAGCAGACAGTGTGGTTGGGGAGTGCCATGCAACACTTTGCCTAGGAAACAGTCTCATCTAAGGCTGTCCATGCAGTTAGTGTATGTGGCATTTAAAAATCTGTGCTTCAGGGTGTGCCGTTTAAATGGAGTCTGGCTACCACTGAAGCAAGCGGTGTGTTTCTGTTATGCAGGGTGAGTGGCTTATTTATTAGGTAATGGAAGGACACAAAGGTGCCAACCCTTCTTTCAGGATATGCTGCAAATTTTAGAGAGGGTAGAAAATATAACCTTAAAATATCTCATTAGTTCCAAAGGAAAAAGTTTTCTACTATCCTCAGAATAAAGAAAAGGACCTCAGTTCATTAGCAGTTCCTATGGTCCTTCACTCTGGAAGTCCTCACTTGGGGTCCATTACTGTGCCCCCCAGCTGCAAGTTATGACGAAATAAGAGTGATTGAGAAAAAAAGTTCATACTTCAGGATTAAAAAGCAAACTGCTTGCTACAACTTATAACATACAGAAGAGTATCTGCTTTTTTTCTGTACAGACACACACTGATATCAGTATGGAAATAAATGCTGGAACTATGCAAACAATTGCTTGGTATCTCTAGGTAATTCCCTCAGTACCTTACACATGGGCAGTTACCCCTTTCACCCTACCTAACCACACTTATGCATCTATCATTTCGGTAAGTTACATACACAGTTGCAGTTTGATCACTTCTGGGTTAATGGCAGTCATAGACTCTATATTGCTACTACTTTATTATTTCATGAAAGTGGTGTAAGTTACACACTTACTGTTGGGAGATGTAATTTCTTCAACAAAATTCAGAAAGTGTGGTTTTTATCTTTGTTTTTTTTATCCTTTGTGTACTAGTGGTAATACTTTAGTTCCCACTGTTACGGCACTGTTGGGCTTCTTTTATTTTGATTTTTCTTTCATTTTCTGTGTGGTTCTGGTGTTATAATGGGAGATCTGCTGTTTCATCTTGGAGAAACAGACCCCAGATCAAACAGCAATAAGCTCTGCGTATCTGATTAAGTCATTCATAATGCAAAGATATAAAAATATATCTCTGTCACTGTAGAAGGTGTGTGACCTGCAGGAATTTCAGGTCGTCAGCTAAGATGCTGGGAAAAATACTGAAAATTCATTATCTATTGGAGTTTAAAGCTTCCCTGAAGAAATAACTGAATTATTTAAACTGTGATAATTAGATTTTGTACTTCTGTGTTATAAAATCAAGGTGTTTATATGCTATTGTGGCATTCATACTAGTTATTGCATATTTATCTGTTGCAGGTGTGTGAGCTGATTATAAACTGGTTTAATTGCATCTTTGATAGGAATTGTGCTTATAGCACCATACTTTATGAAATAATGGAGTTTTTCTGGATACTAGTCACTTCAGCACAGTATTCCTGCTGTACATTTTTGTTTTAGTGGACTTCTGCTTATTACCAGTTTTAAAAAAAATTAAAGCAAAAAATCACATGACCTAAATGAATCTTAGGATAGTTCTACATATAATTGGTTATGTTAATTGGTGTGAACGCCATTTATTATACTTGTTAATAGTGTTACATTAATCACTAGCACTGGACATTTACTTTTCCAATATAAATTAGTCATTTAAATATACTGCAAACTCTTGAGAGCCCCTCTATGGGTACTGCTCATGCATGCGCACATGAGCGTCCACACACACACACACACACACACACACACACACACACACACATGCATTGTATTTTAGTTAGTACCAGTATTTTATTGAAAGCTTGAGCAACTTGCCTGGTGAGTCCAGAATATAATACACTGCTACAAAAAATTGACAATTTTGGTTGGAGAACTTTTAAAACAAAAGCTTTCTTCAAACAATGTAATAATAAATGGCCAGTCTGAGGCTATCCAGCAGGAGAGCCAAATGACTTAAAATTCTCACTTCTTTTTACCTACTTTTAAGTTCATTTTAAAAGTCTGTTTGTTTTACAGGTTTTTCTTCCAATTTTCTTTGTCAAATTAGTAGTTTGTATCAGTTTTGGCTGTTTTAGAGCATTAAGTAGTTGTACAACATATTTTTTCCTTCTGTCTGAACTTGCAGTATCTGGATAAAGTATTACATGCTTTATAACCTTTTATTCTGTAATTCCAATATATAGTTGCATTGTATTTTGCCTTGTAAGTTGCCTAACTTGTGTAAATAATTCCTGTTGTCTTTTTTAGTGAGACTTTGAGAACCAGGCTAAGTTGCTTAAGTTCTGATTCCTTTTAGGCAGGGATGGGGTTGAAGATAATTCATATTGTCTGAGGCCCAATAGCTTTTCAGTTAGGCTTTCAACTTCTGTTTTAGCTATTTCAAGCTATTCAGCAAGAAACCTAAGTGACAGAAAAAGTTCCTAACTTGTTCCTTGTGTTTTTAAATGCAGTGCCTGTCTTGTCTGCCTCTTATATTAATTTGACCATAAAACTCCCTCCCTCTCTTACTTACTGGTTGTTGTCATTAAGTACACAACTATTATTTTGTGAATCTAGTCGCCTTTAACTATTCAAGTATTTTCCCTCCCATTATTTTCCATAGATCCTGAATGCATGGTCTCCAGACAATCAAATGGTGTGGCTCTTAGCTCTTTACCTTCCCTTACTACCATCTTTGGAAACTCCTCCCAGTCTCGACTCATCTGTTCATGGTACTAGGCTTTAGAAGATCAAACTGGATGCTCTTGCCATTAGACTGATCATGCATGAGCTGCTGTCTTCATATCCTGTTGCCTGTTTAATATACAGTGCAGTACCAAAATGAAAGGACAGCCTGCTGGTTTCCCTTCCAGCCTCATAGCAATCAATATGTTTAGACAGTTTAGAAACAGCCTTATCCTCCCTGATGATGAACTCTTACTCAGAACAAGAAATTCTGTTGATTTTTGCAAATATTTAACAAATATGGGGGCTTCACACACATTTTATACAAACCCACACTAAAATGTCTTGTGTTGCAGCTGTAGAAAAAAAAATCATTGGCAAAGCCTCCTTGACCAAAGAAGACTATCTATCAGCAAAAATACAGCACAGCATCAATTTCAGGTGGTTTTTCAACATAGACTCACCAAATATCAATTCTTTTAAACACCATGTACCAGACCACTCAGCAAGCAGAAATGTTTTAATGAGCTTCGAATCTCTACACAGGCACACGGTCTCTTCTCTCACTAGACTGAACATAGAGAAACAGTGAAGTTATCTTTCAGGTGCCAGGATCTCAAGTATCATGGCTTCTCAATATTTTTTCATTTAACAGACATGACAAAAAAACAGGCTGTTGGCCCAAGTGAAGGTGAGTGACATGAGATATAAAACACTGAGGGATATGCAGGGAAATATGACAGTACTCTACATGCATGCATGCAGGTATAATTCTGGTTCTGAGCAGACTCTTTCCTTCTCCAGGAATGAAGCCTAGGTACAAAATTAAAGATAATTGGGTTCAACAATAAATAACTGATGTCCTTCCAGGGGGATCCAATATGTGCAGGCATGGGATGAGATTCTTGACAATCCTAAATTTGTTTCAAAGGATGGCCTGTATCTTTTATGTCAAACCATCTGCATACTGGCTGAAATCTCTGCTGTCCCCACAGTAGTGATTTTAGCAAAGTTTAGCTAAAGGATATCACAACATAACTGGCATATTAAATCCAAAACAGGATCAGATTAGGCTCTCCACTCAATGCCAGCATTCTAAACAGAAAACCTATGGAGTCGAAATCAGTAGAAACTTGTAATAGAGAACAGCAGAAGATTAGAGCCAAAGTCATCTTTCAGGAGTCTGCGGTTACTGCAGATGTAAGCCCTACCTAGCAGGCACATTTGGAATTGGTATCTTAATAGCCTCCTGCTGTTGAACTATTTCATAAGATTATTGACCTTGAAAATGGGTAGTGCTGCACTAATTTTAGGCTGCTAGGTTTAAATGCCTGAATTAAAAAGTAACTTGGTAAGTTACATTCAAGACAAACTGTCTAAAACAACTGTGCTATATAATGCCATTATGACTGAGAATGCATGCAGGGCTCTGAAACCTAAACCTAACCAGCCTCCCAAATAAGTAATTTTTAAATGGCTGAATTGTGCTGAAAATAACATTATTGTATGAACTTTGAGAAGGGAGGGAATTCTTGCTATATGGCTGCAAGTTTCACCTTTTTTAAGACTTTTCCAAGGAATTACAGCTGAGAGACAAGTCTGACTACAAGTTCTTTTCCACTAGACGTATCACATAAGTCGCCTACACCCCTTCACCTGCTGCTTACCTCCACGTTTACTGAAATTAGCATTCTCTTTTTCATTTACTGTTACAGTCGATGTCACACATTGCACTACCTATGTACTATTTTTGGCACTATTCTACATCATTTCTTATGAGAGTGATTATTATTGCCTATAATGTTTTAACTCTATTGAATTGAAAGTTGTGTGATATATATTGTAATACCGTATAACTTAGTTTGTTCTTTCAGCTTATTTTTGTATAGTATTTCTAAAGCAATCTGTATTGTATTCTATTATACTGTAGTTGTATTGTTCTGTGTGTGGAGCTTTTCTCCCCGGGCCTCTGCTGAAAATGGGTTCTGTAAACCCAGTCAGAACACCCTGGTAACCAAATGTCAAATAAATAAATAAACTCTACCAGCTAAATACAAATCCTGGTGTAACTTGTTAGGTAGCAAACTGGATCACAAATAGAACTCAGGAAGTTGGGGAAGGTGTTCATACCTCCTCCAAAAGACATGTCACTAGAGTTGTACCATAGGGTTCACTCTTTGGGGTACTTCTCTTTGACATTTACTTCTCAGTGAAAGCTCATGTTAAAGGTTTGTGGCTGAGCACTTGAAGCCATCCTAAACTCCCAGAGGATACCAAGATCCACCAAGAGGACCAGTCACAAATAGCTAGTGCAAAAACCATGGACTAAAACTGTATGCCAGTAAGTGTATTATTGCAGCCTTTGTCAAACATGACTCCCCTTGTAAGTATAATTATCACATTGTGGCAGTGCACCCCTGAAAATTGATTCCCATCATTAGGGATTTTGGAAACTGTGTCCCTTGGTCTCCGGGAATGAACTGTGGAAAGGAAATCCTTTTTCATTACATAGCTTATATTTAAGGGATGTATTTGTTCCACCCTACTTGGAGATCATTAGGGCAATCATTGAGTATAATGTCCCTTTCAGTATGTACCTGTCTAACCACTGACAAAAAACAGAATAACTGCAGTATTTTCTCATTTAAAAAGAAAACAAAAAAAGACCCTAAAATCTATTTATATCATCTCAAAGCTGACTGGTGACCTCTGCCTTGCATATAGACCTTTAACTGTCCCTATTCTGTCAGATCACTTCTACATTTGAAAGTCCAATGGTATTATAAAGATCTATTCAAGGGACTTTGTTCTCCCTGAAAAATAAATATAACATGTTGGAGGGATAGCTCTTTATCATAGAGAATACCACTTCATTGGAACATACAGCAAAGTACATCTCTTATGCAATTCAAATGTGATTTGGATGAATGGATGGGTATCCATAAATTCATCCCTCACTTAGCGACCCTGTCCATCAATGATAAGGAGGCACGTAAATGTCCCAACCTAGACTTCCTCCCATATCTGGGTCATTTGTATGCAATATGTAATTTGTAAAAAAATACCATGGCAAAGTAAGTCTCTGCTTCTTGAAATACTCAATCAATATTCTTGTAAGTACTTATTTAACCTATAAGTCTTATTTGCAAAAGCATGAAACATATAACTGATTTGATAAACTATAAAATTAAGGTATACTCGCAAAGGGAACGTAAACTGTATTAAATAAGGGTCCTAGTCCCTTTAGACTCTAGTAGTATTTTAGTACCAGTAAAATAGACAGGACTGGTTTACCCAAGCAAAATGCTCAGTAGAGTTAGGAAATGCGCCAGAGAGAGAAATTGCTCTGCTTTATCAGTCAGGCAGCATCCCTTAGAATCCCCGTATAGCAGTCACTCCAAATAATCGGTAGACAGAAGTTCGTTTTACAGTCCTTTATTGTTGCATCCAAGTGCTACTTAGTGTTAAAAAGGTTACAAGGTTATGTCACTGTATTTTTTTGTCTAGTAAATGGGAGTGGCTAGGGCCAGTAGCCAATCGGCATATGTAGTTGTGTAAGAGTGGGCCGAAGCCTTTATTCAAATTCATGATGAAAGGTGAACCCAGACCTCACACTGGATTATCACAGACATCATAAAACACCAATCAAAATTGTTACAATTCCATCCAGAGCTTAATTAACATTTGAGCATTCAGTCACTAAAATGCATTGAGTAAAAACATGAGTGTCTACAAACAAAAGTAATTTAATTCAGATGTTTAAATTCACATGTTTGAAGTATTTGCTGGGTGCCTAAGTAAGTTACAATCACTCGGGCTCAATGTAAACCAATAAATTCCAACAAAAAGCCCAAATGGATGGTGAAGCAATAAAGTGCTGAGAACTAGATGCAGAGACATGATATTTATTCCACAAAACTGTCTAAGTAAGTTTAACTGCACTAAAATCTGTGGTGCTTTTAAATTTCTTCTTTAGGGATGCAACCATACTCTAACAGGAACTTCAGTGGGGCTTAAGAGGATGAGTGATGGTTCCTTTAACAAGTTTCTAATAGTGTTTTAGCAAAAAATTAATAATTGTAGAGAATCATGGTAATGAATTTACTTTTTGTTTTGTAGATTGGAATACATCAGTTTTGCATGGTGGTGGGGGCCAAAGTCAGACTTTTATGACAAAA
This sequence comes from Protopterus annectens, assembly GCF_019279795.1. Classification (NCBI taxonomy): domain Eukaryota; kingdom Metazoa; phylum Chordata; order Ceratodontiformes; family Protopteridae; genus Protopterus; species Protopterus annectens. The sequence goes on along the minus strand of NC_056749.1, from coordinate 311,841,295 downwards.
GACAGCCAGGACAACAATGAATTCCTCAATCTAATAGTCAGCAAAACCTTGGGCATTGATGAACTAAAGCATTACTGTATCATAAGCCAAAAGGAAAGCCATCGACATCTAAACATGTAATCAGCCTTTGAAATCTGGTATTGATATTGCCATTTACTGAATATAATGATCTATTTGGGATGTACCTTGCTTGCTATATCAAACAACTAGGACCACAGAGGTTCCTAACTAATGAGATCACCAGATTAAAATCCTAAGCTACCTGTAAAGTGAGGCAGCATTGTCCCATTATTCATTATGCAATAGGTTTTAGAGGAGAGATCTATGCATTACTTACCATTCCATTAGATAACCAGTGGTCCTGGATATCTTGCATCTTCATAAATCAAATAGACCCACAAATAACAGAAGCACAGATATAATTTTTATCAGAAAATAAATAAAACAGAGAGAGGTTTATTAAGTAGTAGCTTCATCACCTCTAGAATAGACTCGCACTGCAAATCAAGTAGTGTGACATATTATCTTCCTTCCAATAAGAACTGGATGATTGACTTTGTAGTGACAAATTTGTCCATTGTTTGACAGGACCACCCTTCTTTGAAAAAGGAGGTATTGTCTGAGGATGAGCATTGTCTAGATGTAAATGGTCACAAAACTCATTTGCCTTCTATTTCTTATGATTCCTCTGCAAGATGTTAATTATTTTTGTATAATTATTTTTTTTTTGAGAAAATAATACAAATATGGAATGCACATATTTGGTTAAATGTTGTGAAGACAAAATAGTTAACTTTGTGCAGACAATTAGGGATCTGGTTGATTTTTGACTTAACTATTTCTGATATTCTCCCCTGAATCTTCTTACTCGGGTTCCCTTAGCAATCTTTCAGCCAAATGCTTCCTGTAACACTGTGCAAAGTATTGCTGTGCACTCTTCACCCAACCTTGTCACTAATGTTTCTTGTGATGGGCTGTTGGTTGATGCAGCTATAGCCGACATTTAGGAAAATATTATTAGTCAGTGTACTGTGATTAATACCACTGAGAGTATAAAATAACAAACTGCGATAATTGTGCAACAATATACTAGTAGTTTTCCTGCATTATCTTATCTCAACCTCCATAACAGTCAGATATGACAAATGCTCCTTTCCTGAATTTCAATTTGGATTCTCCAACATTTTATTTTTGGATAAAAAAGCAAAAAGAAGGGTGGAGGCAACAAACAGCTAAGCTGGTGATCGAAAGAGTTGAAATAGTTTAAAATGGTTGTGGTGTTGAGGATAACCAGCAGGATATTTTTAATCTCTATTATGGGCATAACTCCCTCTGAACGACTGATAATAGGGGACAGTGCTCTAGACATTCTCCAGAATTTACTTATTGGTTGCATGTGTCGTTGTAATGAAACTATGCCACTCCATCCCCACAGTACTAAGGCAGAATTGATTGAGGACTGCATGTCAATACTTGCACACTGTCATAGGTGGCTTCTGTTGCTCAAAGGACTTAGGCAGTTAGGTTGTGTGATAGTGTTCAGGGTTCTAATCCTGAGATTTCCAAATCTGTTTTGCAAGGCCATGGAATGGATATTCATGCACCTCATTAACGAGGACATCAGCAACCTCCAAACACTGGATCCCACACAATTTGGTTTCATCAAGGGGAGGTCATGCCTGTTAAATGTGGTTGACTTCTTTGAGACAGTCACCAAAGCAATGAATAAGGGGAAGAAGGTGCACACTGCCTACCTTGATCTGAGCAAAGCCTTCAATACTATTCCACATTTGGGTATAATAGATAAACTTTCTCAACTAGGCATCAATCTGTTACCAGATGGGTAACAAACTGGCTCACTGATGGAACCCACCTTGTCGAAATAGGGGAAGCCACCTCAGTAGATCCATAAGAATCAGTGTACTCCAGGGATTTGTCTTGGGGCCTCTGTTGTTTGGAATGTACTTTCCTGAGGTACAGGCCAAAGCCAGTGGACTATTGCTGACCAGGTTTGCCGATTACTACAACCTGGGTGCTGTCATCAATTCCCCTAGTGATGTGGATATCCTCCAAGAGGGTCTCACCCAAACAAAGGACTGGTGCCAGAAACATGGCCTCAAACTGAATCCCAAAATATGCATCATCATCCCCTTTGGAGAGAGTGATGTCCCCACAAATTATCACATTTATAACAAGACCCTAAACACGTAATCAATTGTGAGGGACTTGGGCACCTAGGTTGGTTGCAAACTGACTTTTGACCACCATATTGCCTCCATTGTGCTGAAAACTTTCTACATGGCCCACCTTATTAGGCAGAAGTATCTCATCCAGGGACAAGGAGGTCATAACATCTCTGTATTCTTCCCTTATAAGACCCATTATTGAGTACAAGACCCTTTTTGGCATGTACCTCACAAAGCACATGCAGCAGCTGGAGAGACCACAGAAGTTCCTCACCAAGAAAATCCAGGGCCTCAAACATCTGCCCTACACACGCTCAAAGTCCTGTCTCTCTAATTAGTCACATACAGACTCCTCAGTGGTGACCTCTGTCTGGCATTTAAAGCAATGTCAGACGCAGCCTTGATGGGACTGTTGCCCATCCATAACTCAAGCTCCATTCAAGTAACCCACATGCATGATCTCAACCTGGTCTGTGACATCAATAGGACTTGTTGCCAGGACAGATTGTGTCCCAGAGACTCCCCTTCTGTGGAAAAGACTCCCACTCCATGGTCAAGCATAGTACCTCTTTATCCCTTTTTAAGTGCAACATGAATAACTGGATGAGGAACAGAAAACACAGCCCTGGGATTCCACTTGTGTCTATGCTGGACAGGGGCATCGGGTGCTAGCTTGTTGGAACATGGGCTAAATTCTTGGCTAGGCTTGTAAGGGCCTCAGGACCAGTAGCCTAGTACATTTCTATGATCCTGATTTTGAGACAGTTTGACAGAAGTGGGAGAGCTTGGTGAGATTTCCTGTCTGTAATGACAGAATAAGAAACATAACCCTCATGTGCCAATTATTTCAGTAATGTAACCAGGAGTGGCTTATCTGTTTCCATCCCAAGACTGCCAAAGTTGCCATAAAGACTTTTGAACTGAGTATTTCAGCATCCAATACTCTTGGGAAGCCATCCTGACCCAGCAAATCAAAAAAAAAATCCACATCTTTTAAAATTGTATCTTTAGCAGCTGTTAGGCTATATCCTGCATTATGTGGTGTAACGTGTGCAAAAGGTACCACAAGGGTTGGGCCACTCATCTGGCCACAAAATCTGATACTACCTTATGGATAAGTATGAAAAGATTGCAGTTGTACCTATCCCTGGCAATGAGACTTCAGTATACCTTGCTGCTGGGGAGGACCTAGAACCTTCTCTACCATCAGTTCAGAAATGTTTGACCTCTGGTCCTGTGACAATGGACTCTGCATCTAACTAATTATGACCCAAACCTCTTCCTATTATTGTCTTTCTCTTCCTGTGAGAACATTAGCAGCATTAACAAGCTTAGTTTTTTTTTAAAACTTTGTTTCATTGTTAGGTAATGAAGCAAGCTCAATCTCCTTGGTAAACTCATTGTGTATACCAACATGTAGGTTATGCACAAGTGTTGAAGTATTTTAGATCAGCACAGTCTTCATCTGATTAATCATTTTTGATAATATTTAATTGAGTAATCAATCATTTTTAACACAATGATCTTTGCTCCAAGTTTTAACACTTACAGCAGCTTTGTCAGAGCTTGAGAAGGCAGGCAAGTCCTAGATAGTACTGGTAAGGTAGAAATGGCCATGTGGCTCAGCTACATTGTAAGTCATATGATACATAAATAGTCCTTTCCTGTTTTTTTCTATTCTGTCCCCCTTTCTGTCTCTAATTATTATAAACTCTTTCTTTACCTTGTCTTTGAAAGTCATTAACCATTCACCCAAGGTTTTACAAAAAGCCTCACAGCCAGACGATTTTTCCATAGTGTCACTCAGAATATAACTTTATATATGGGCTACTTAAAAAGCTGTTTGTAATCTGAATAAACTTAGTTTTATCTCATGCTGTACTTCCACCTAGCCACATGTCTACTGTATTATGATCTGAAAAATTAACATTCTGCCCCTCTGCTATGATATTTTCAGTCGGCTTTGTGCACAATAATATACTTTGGGCTTTATTTTCCCTTTTCTTTAAGTATTATCCTTCTGTACTACCACTTTTATGTAGTCTCTTTTAATCATCACCAACAAAATTATGTTTTCATCACAATTCTTAAAACAGCAGTCTTTTTAATATAATAGTTATGTGCACCATTAAATGTTCTGTTTCTTGAAAAATATAAATACTTGAATTTTCTTTAAATGGAGCTTGTATTCCAAATTATCTTATCCCTCCATATTTTCCCTTTTGCAACCAACAATAAAACTTCAGCTCACTTTTTGAAAACAGTAAGTAGTATTCCTGAGTGTGTATCTGTTGAAAATGAACAAAACACTTCCATCACCATAGCATTTCAAACTTTTATCTTTTTATCTATTTTGTCTAATGTAGGGTAAAAAGTAAATATAAATATTTGTCTCTTGAATGAATGGAGAATCAACAAATTAACATAGTTTGCCATACTTGTAGGGTAAAAAGTAAATAAAAATATTTGTCTCTTGAATGAATGGAGAGTCAACAAATTAACATAGTTTGCCATACTTTTAAATTTATAAAAATAAATGTCAAGTTCCTTCCATGTTTTAGTTTGTGTTATATATATTTTACTTTTTTTTTTAAGTAATCACACTTTCTCCTTCTGTTTACTTACCACTCTCCTTTCCCATCTGTCTTCTGTTCAGACTCAGTTTGCAAAGCACCCTAATTGTTTTCTTCAACAAACTGCATTTCCCTTTCATATCTACCAATTGAAACATTATTAATGGTCATATGTTCACAGGCTAATACTAGGCTATTGCTCCGGTGGACCACTAGTAGTCTAGCTACATCTTAAGTTGTAGGTACCCATTGAGAAAACTAATTTATACCCAGTTTTGACCATGTTCAGTGATGGTTTAATAGGCCATATCAAAGTGTTTTTATAATTTCATATCTATTCATTCAAGTTACACTTCAAGAGGGTCTGAGAGCTAGTTTACTTTATAACCAAAGGAAGCTTTGATCATAAAAGAGGGATTCTTTAGAATATACATCCTGTGTCTATATTACTACACTGAACTTTCACTTCAATGAATGGCATTTAATTGAAAATGGCATTCATCAAATTCCCCTCGTGGGGGGCTGTGGCCCTGCACCCCCCACTAATTATATATACCAACTCCAAGATCCCAATACACTGGGGACAGTGCAAATTTCCCAACCATCACTGTACTGTGATCTCAGTATGAACAGTTCAACAAATGGCATTTTTGATGCAATTGCACTGAAAATGTCTTTCAGTAAACCATTAGGGACCCTGTACATCTATCTTGCCATTAGATACCAGTTGTGCTTCAGTGGGAATTAGATCCTCTGTTTGTTTTGTGCATGAGCAGGATGTTGTATAGGACTGTTCTTTTAGGATCTGTAGGCTAAACAGAGTTCACCAGTGAAAAATTTCTAATAAACAAGAGAGTGAGAGAGAGTGCTTGAACATGTCTTAAGTATCTTCATGAGGAAATGCTGCAGTTTCTCAAGCTGGGTCTGATGCTAAGACATGTGCATACCAAAGAGACCATCATACTGTGTTATGGGTCTGATTGGGGGGGAGAGATAATTTCTTTAGATGTAGAAATAATATCTCTGTTGATTAGTCTAACTAGATAAAAGGATTACCTAACAGTGGATACATTTGTTCAAAGGAAGGTTCTACGTCAGTGAAACTGTCCAGGTCCCATATGACTGAGCCGTCTTTCAATGGAGGTAGAGGATGGGGTGCCCAGCTATTGCCAAACAGGACAGTGCTGCATTTCTTGGCATTCATTTTTAGGGACTTTTCTTCATAAAGATTGGTAATTACTGGTATCCTTCAGTGATATGTTATAGGACAACTTATCCTTGTTACAAAGACATGCATCTGGAGCATTTCTCCCCAGGCCTCCACTGAAAATTGGCTTCATTCCAAGTTGGGCTTTCTTAGTAAGCAAATGTTAAATAAATAAATAAAGTAAACTATTTACCTTCCTGATGTCAAGTCTCATCTGTACGCATCGGTTTTCTTCTGCATCAGATATCCTGTCATGGGTACTGTTTTCAGTATCTTTTATTTCCTTATTCTTTACACCAATTTTCTTATTTCAGCCACATAAATTGTAGTTTCATTTTCAATATAATGTCCTCTATTTCCATACTCAACCCCAAAACTTGACTATGGAAAACTGTCCCTTTATTTCCACACATTAATATCACATTTGGCAAATGCTTTGGTGGTTCTTGTATCTTCAGATTCAGCCGTACAAACCATGCACCATTCAAGTTACTGCCTTTTTTCCACTTACTGCCTTTTTTTTCCCAAAAAATGGAGTTTGCCTTGTAGACACCTGTGTTGATAGGCTGTTGCTTTAAGGGAAGAGGTTAATGTGATTAAAGGATAGTTAGTAAAGGGAAGTGGGGAGTAGCTAATGAAGTCATGAGGTAAGTAGAGAGAGGGGAAAGGGGTGGGTTGGTATACAGGCATTGTGCAGTCAATAATATAAGGTAGTGCTCAAGGCGGCCAGCTTGTGACAGCATTGATGAGTTCCTGGGTATTTTTCATAAAGTTTGGTAAGCTGTTTTTTTCTTAAGTTGTCACAGTAGGTATGCAGGAGAAGGTTGGATAAGTTATTTATTTAAGGTATAAAGATATAGGGTGCTTAGTAGTTAGAATGTAGTTAAATGGGGATAATTAATAAGTGAGGGGGATTTAGTAGTGCAGGGGCTGGTATGGATAGCTTACATGATTGTTGAAATCTTTAGCTTTAAAGGATAGCTGTTATTTGTTTTGATCGAGTAGACACTAGGGAGGGAAGTTATTCTCTAATTATATGCATGTGCTTTGCAGGCTTTCTATCCATTAGAAGATATCAACTCACACCACTGGGTTAGCTTTCAATTTAGCTGCTATTTAAGTTGTAAGAGTAGTTTGAAAATTTGTCCTTAATTTGGACTGTTTTCTTATTTTTATATGGTTGTGTTTGTTGTTGCTAAGAAGAAAATAGCTATTTGGTTGCTTTGGGTACTATAGTCAAGTTATCTGGAATTAGGTCACGAAGTACTGGATGATTTTGATGATGCTTACAGGGAGGGAGAAAGTATGACCTATGCTTGGGTATGCTAGGTTGCCTTTAGGCAAGCACATGTTACTTTTATTTATCTAATTTTTTAGGAAAACAAAAAAAAAATTAAATGTCGTCAAAGAAAAGTTATTTTTTTGCTAGTTCATTTATTATTGTTACAAAAAGATAAGTGCTTTCGTCCACTACATTTTTTGTAAACTTCATCAGATATAGTGGACAAAAGCACTTAATTTGTATCCGTTATTAACAATAATAAATTAACTGATGGAGAAATAACTTTTTTTGTTTTCATTAGTTAGTCTCGCGTATTTGTTTTCATGTCTGTTTTTTATTATTTGTTTACTGTAGTAGTAAACTGATCTCAGTAGACCATTTTCAGGCACTGTCTGGATGAATATGATCACAAAAGAAATGAACAAAACATATTTACAGATACAAGGATATGCTATAAAACATATACATATTTACATATGCAGAAATATGCTACAATATTTAGTTCAAGAATCAGTTTGCAAAGTCAGAACATGGAAGAATGGAATTATGCTTGGCAGTGCTTAATGGATAAGAAGTAGGCATAATGATAGACATTGCTTATGCTACAGGAAGAGCAGCACATCATTATCGAACTTTACTGATTGAAGTAGTAAAACATTGAATCAGGAATAAAACTTTTTTTAAAGAAAAAAATTACACAAAAGGATGTAAGCAGGGGAGCAAGCCCCCCCTGCACCCCCCACTCCCTGCTACTTAAATGTACCAACTCCGAGATTGAACTTCAGTGCGATACAGTGCAGAACCAGAAGTTGACCATTTCCTACACTGTAGTGCGATCTTGGAGTTGGTATATTTAAGTAGCGAGGGGTGTGAGGGGTGCACACCCTTTTGTGTACTTTTTTTGTTTTACACAATGTTTTATTACTGATTTCATGTTTTACTACTTCGATCAGTAAAGTTCAATGTTTACTGATTCGAAGTAGTAAAACTTCGATCATGTAATATAGACCAGTGGGAGATATTATGCTTTGACAAGAGTTGGACAATGGTGTTCATTAATGGCAGAGTTAGTAATTAGCCAGCATGTTTTATTTAAGATGGTCTTCAATCTGGTAGCATTTTTCTTTGAGTCTACAGCTATTACGGGTAGTCCATATTCAAGTTGACATGAGTAGTCCTATGCCTATGTGATATTGGCTGGCTTGGACGGAAGAGGTGAAAGTGTGCTTTCCAACATCAGTCGTGTGTTAACCTTTTTGCATATGTTTTGAATGTGTAGTTGAAAGTTAAGTGATTGCTCTAGCCAAATGCCAAGGTATTTGAAGGATGTGGTAATTTCTATGGTGGTATTGTTAACAGCTTTAATAATAAGGAAGCTGGGTTCTTTCACTATTTCTTTTTTGGTTGGTTTGAAATAACATTTCTTTTGTTTTTGCGCAGTGGTGCAGCGGTAGCGTTGTCGCCTCACAGCAAGAGGTTCTCTGGTTTGAGTCGCGGTTGGGGTGCCTTCTGTGTGGAGTCTGTATGTCCTCTCTATGGAGGGTGCTCTGGTTTCCTCCCACATTACAAAGACAAGTATCTGGAGCATTTCTCCCCAGGCCTCTGTTGAAAATTGGCTTTGCTCCAAGTCAGACTTTCCTGGTTAACAAATGATAAATAAATAAAAAAATTGTGTCTGTATTTCTGGACAATTGACCTTTGGTTGAGGGTTTGGAAGTCATCTTGGAGCTGAGTTTGTATAAAAAAATTAGATTTGTTTGACTTGTAGATGATTTTGCATAAAGAATTAGAGGTATCTGAGGGTGATCAGATAAGAGTTTTTTTGTTTTTTTTTTGATACATATGGAAAATAGCAGAGGGGCAAAAGTGGAACCATGGGAAACTCCATTCATAACAGGAGCTGTTTCAGAGTTGGTGCTTGCTTTCACACTGAAGGATCTGTTGATGTGAAAATTTACAAACCAAGGTTTTTCATAGTTACTAATGTTGATTTGAGTTAATCTGTCAAATATTAAGTTATGATCAGTTAGTTCAAAGGCTTTTGTGAGGTCAATAAAGTCTGATCCTTTCAGGTTGCCTTTGTCCATATTAGAGAGGATGTCATCTGTAATGGAGCAGAGAGTTGTTATGGTGCTACATCCAGACCAGAATCCACATTGCTTCCTGGACAGAAGGATGGTATTGATGTAAATAAGCATTAATTTGGATGTAGATCTATTTTTTTCTAGTATTTTACCTAATTTTGCAAAAGTTATTTGGGAAGTATGTTTTTAAATCTTATCAACTCTTTCCCATGCTCCTCATAGCTGTCTCAGTGTGTGTTAGCCCATCCATCTCCTTCACTTTAAGTGAGGCACCCTTCCATTGACCCAGGATGTGCCTTCATAATGAAATCTGCCACATATCGTAAAAGATCTTTCCTACTTTCCCCTGTTTTTCACTTTGAGTGCAGCACCCTTCCATTGAACCGGATTGTGCTTTGATAAGAAAATCTGCCACATATTGTAAAAGTTCTGTTCATTCTGTTATTCCCTAAATTAACTTTGTGTGCCAAGTAAATCTGATTTGTAGAGAAAATGCCGTGCATACTACTTGAGATGGCAGTATTACACCCCCCCCCCCAAGTTTTAGCTATGTATACCCTCTAGGTATAGTTTTGCTGTGAAAGGACCTCTGATAATTCCATAGTTGGCCCTCGCCCTTAGTGAACAAGTGTTTTTATTTCCTTTTACTACAGTCGCAGCTCAATACTTGTTTTATTATATTTTTATATAGTACTGATGAAAGCCACCTCAGTTAAGGTAGCATCAAAATGAAGGTATTCCAGAAAGGAAGTCTCTCCCCTTCTATTATATTCAAAATGTTCAACGTGTTTTATAAACTTCTTGAAAAGGTATTACTGACCTGCACTATTTGCTTGTTTGGCTCTGTTGGTAATCAAAGGCTCGTTAGTGGTCTGGCTCTACCTGCTCCATTTCCCTCTCTTCGCTCAGGCTCACTCAGCTCCCCTATCCCACCCCCATATCCCTCCCACTGCCACTATACTTAAACATATACTTGTGTAAATCCACCCTTATTTCAATCATCCAATTAAAATCACTCCTTCCTTCCCTGCAATTCATTTTGCCCTCCCCTCTTTACATACTTCTTTCTGATATATCTACCTATCTCTATCCATGCTCTGCCTTCCTACCTTTCATTGAAATCCTCCACCTGATACTTTATTTACTACTGAGCTTGACTTTATCCTTTTGCATCATATCTCCCTTAGCACCTATATCCATCTCTTGTTATTCTGCACTACCTTTCCGTATCTCTTCCTACTATCCTCTACCTCCCCTAATTATTTTACATCCCCCACTACTCAATTCCATTACTATCATCTCCATCACCTCTCCCTTAGCACGTGCTTCTTGTTACTCTACACTACCTTTCTGATTGTGTTACTTCTCTACGTCTCCTTATTTTACATTCAGTACTATTATTCAGCATTTTAATTATTGATTTCCACTCTTCTACAACTCAGGGCTCCCTTATTCAATATGCAGATAAAACAACTATTTTATGCTTGGCTGACTCCGTCTCTAACCTACAACATAAATAAGACTCAAGGGATCTTCTCTACCATGGAAGCCTGGATGTGTAATAACTACCTAGCCCTAAACCCAAATAAAACCAAGATCATACTATTCACCCCTAAAAAATCAACTCCATTAGACAAAACTAATTTCTCTATATATTTTCTAAACAACTCTAAAAATCAAAATTGTAAGCCACACAAAACTTTTGGGGATCATCACAGAAGAGCACCTCAAATTTGATATCCACATATGACATAATATCCACAAAACCCATCCAAAGCTAGGAATTCTCTATAGACATATTTACTTCCTAAGCCCCTCCACTAGACAAACCCCTTGCTTCAACTTACTTACTCCCTTCACTCATCTATGGTGCATCATTACTCACCAACCTCCAGTCCTCAGTAAAAGCAAAGCTCATGACATGTTACAATAAAACAGATATATTCGCTACTAATGCCAAATACTCTACATTCCATAAAATGGCTTGAACTTTCACACTACCTCACCTACGTGCAACTAAGTAGAGCACAAAAAATGATCTTTAAATCTTCAGATTCTCTTGTCCCCTTGGCTCAATACTTACTACCTCCAAAAGAGGTCTCTCATATCTGAGAATCAGCAACTCTTGCAGGTATTTAAGACAAACCTTTCAGATGGCCAGCTTCTTTATCTCTGTTCTATAGCTAAAAACTGGAATGCTCTGCCTTTTTCAATTTGAATAATCAACAACCCTGTCTTTTTCAAAACTTCATTACATGAGTACTTTTCTTCTTCCTGGAACTGTATATGCAGCCAGCCTCCTTAAAATATTTAGGATAAGCAATGTTTTCCTATCTACCATATTATAATGGCCACTGTAACTCTTCACTGCTCTAAAAACCTAGAAAACATGAATATAATCTTAACCCCTCTGCCTGTGTGACTATATGCAAATGTTTCGGGCTACTAAGTGCTAAATCTACTCTTGTATTTACTTCGGAATTCTGTGTTTCTACTCTATATATTACTGCTGAATGACTTGTTAAACAATATTTGCCAGTGTATGTTAATTGTGGAGCTTTTCTCCCCAGACCTCCATGGAAAATGGACTCTGAACAGCCAAGTGTACTTTCCCAGTAAACAAAGTGCAAATAAATAATAAAAATAAATGATAAATAAGTAGTTTTGAAGCTGGAAAGTGAAGGAGCAAGCTGCATGTCAACCTAGTGGGTGGAAGAAGGGCCAGTTCAGGGTAGTAGGGCCCTTCTTTTCCCCACTTTTAAGTTCAGGGTAGTAGGGCCCTTCTTTTTCCCACTTTTGAATTCAGTTTTCACTCCAAATTGTGTTAAGTTAGTAGTGTCACACTACTTGGGGAGTGAGGTGTGGTTAGTGAATGGTAGGATGCTGCTACTGTTTAACTGGTGAGCGATCTGACACACTGCCCATTTTGGTAAAGCTGTATTTTTCTGAATTAAGTAAGGGGTCCATAATGTAGGTGAGCATTCCATCATGCTACCGATGTTTTCTTTGTATTTGTACTGTTTTGTGATTTCATGTATGTAAATAAAACTTGTTGCAAAGTCCATAAAGGTGGTAATTGGATTGGTTTGTGTTAATGGAGGAGGCTTGTTGTGTCTTTCGGCTTTTCCTGGTTAGGGGTCGCCACAGCAAAACTCCGGTCTGCTAATGATTGGCAGTAGAGTTTTATGTGCCGAGTTGCTGGCCCTGACGCACAACCTTCAACGAAGGTACGCCCATTCATGCATGTCTCCATACTGAAGACGCCCTAGCTGAGAATCAAACAGGACAACATCTTACTGTGAGGCGACAATGCTACGACAGCACCACAGGAGGCTAAGCGTGACAAATTGTATTACTTCCCCATAAACTAGACAGCATATTGCTAACTAAAAAATTCAATTAATGCTTACGTAATGAAACTACAGAACAACCCCTCATCCAATACACATGGCAAAAACTTGTAAATTGTCTGTCCATGACTGCTGTGAGCCTAAATCTGTAAATCTATTATTTACAACAAATAAAGCAGACCAATTCATAAAATGAATGTCACAAAGGGTTACTTACCAAACTGCATCTGATGCACCCCAATGACTGCAAAATTTTTAGCCAGAACTCATGCCTTTAAAGAGGAATATTACCAACAAATTTCTACTGAAACAGAAAATCTCAAAGCTGAATATCTGATAATTGTGGGTGTTTTCAGTTTTAATGCAGCAGAAGACAAATCTGTTACTGTTCCAATGTCCATTTGTTTCACAACAGATTAGAAGCTGATTATTCCTCTTTGACAATATATTTCTAGCTAAGAATCAGTCAAAACTCCGGAATGTATCTGCAGAATAACAGTTGGTTATCATTTTCAGCAGACTCCGATTCAGTTCCAGAAACAGAAATTGCATCTTGTCTGCAACTGTAGCTCTTGTTTTCTACACCATCACTAAAACATAACTTCCCTTATTGACTGATTTCATTATCTCTAGCAATTCATTATAAAAGCCACCTTGTGTCTAACCTGAAAATGGGCTATGCCTAGTGGGACACACATGGATTAAAACATAAATTAATAAAATACCTCACTGTTAATGGATTTTTTAAGACAATCATATTAGCAAACTCCAAAAAGATTCAACAGAAATGTATGGGTATAAGGGATCTAGAAAAAATTGAAAGAATAGCCTTCTGAGCTATTCAAGCTAAGCTAAAACACCAAGGAGTATTAGTATTAGTAAAAAATATCTGTAAATTCAACTCCAAACAGTAGTAATAAATAGTAAAAAAAAAAAAAAATCTTGTTTCAATCACAATTTCTTCACTTTTGAAAAGCAAATATTGTTTCCATTAAAAATAGCTTTAATTCTTAGTTGCAACAAATCTTTATCAGGTGAAACTTAAATCGACAGTTAAGTGTTGTTATTACTATTTGAAGTTTAATCTTTAAGCTTATATTAATTTTAATCTTAGAAATGTATTATTTTTTTTAAATGAGAAGCCATTTTTAAGTGCATTAACACATTGAAAGATATGGTGTGTGGCCTGATACTGGGATACATCGATAGACAATGTACTCGTGGCTCATGATATAACTGGACTGATGGCATCAGAAGACTGTTTGCACCTTGTATTTTAACGTTGGCTTAGAACACAGTTGAGACTATTTCTTTTAAAACTGAGGAATGCCACTGATCCATAAACTATGAATGTGCAAGGCAGTATTATCGATATTTGAAATGCAGAAAAGGAGGAGTTACAAGTATAATGTTTCTAGTAAGTGGTCAGACACATATTTCAATTTATATAGAATTATGACTATTCACTTCAATCTGGCCAACACGTTAGCTGGCATTGTGTGTTTTCTAAGAATGATCAGTTCCCATGATTCAACTGTTCTGCTAAGCATTCAGTGCTCATCAGCTATAATGCAAAATACTCTGCTGTTTTGATGAGCTTACAGTTATGAAATTAATAAGTCAGTTGAGTTAAGAAAGGAAATGAACAGACACACACACACACACACACACACACACACACACACACACACACACACACACACACACAAACACACACATACTTTGCTAAAACTCTTCACTGACTAATAAAGATGCTCTTTAAAATTTAACCACCACATGACTGTCATAGTCTGTAAGGGTTTGAATGGTTGAGATATACCTCAGTGAACTTTATGAAAAGAGACATAACTGAGCTCTCAGATTGTGTCACAGGCAGGTATAAACTAAGCCTTAAGCAGCATACTACACTCTCCAAGGATGATGTTAAAATGCAAACAATAAAATGATTGACTTTAACAATTGGCTTAGCTTATGGTGTCAGTTCCAAGGGGATCCAATATCTGCCAGCCTGGGATGACATGGTCAACAGCCATGCTGTTATTTCAGAGATGCTCTGCGCCTGCTTCCTCTAGGATTTTGGTAACTGGCAAAGGCACTAGCCACCCCTATTGTGCCCGTATTTTACAACATAATTGGAATATTTTTAAAGTTGACGACATATTGAAAGCACTGGGGACAACCCAAAAGTTGCATATAAAAGAGGGAGGAATTTAAATGACACACTAGAATCAAATTGTAGTAAATTAGGATACAACAGGGGTTCCTATAAACATACTTTTGAATGTGGAGGATGTGCACAATGCTAATATATTCCACAAGGACACAGAATTTTACTGAATGCTGAAGAATGGATTAACAGGAATGCATATTATAATTGTATATCTAGGAGAATAGTATATGCTGCCAAGTGTATGGTATGCTCAGGTTTTTATATAGAAAAGACTGAAAGAATGTATATATGAGCATTTATGACACCGATAACCAGAAAGGTAAAAGTGCTTTGGGAAAGCATATAGGAGACAATCCCAGTTACTCTTTCAAATTTTGGGTGGTACATTTAGGTTAATTTAGACCTGAGAGGAGAGCCACGAAAATTAAACAGTGCATTGGAATTAAAGTATCAGCTATCAACTGCTGCAGATAAGCCCCTAGGTCTCAGTGATGTTCTTTGCATCGTCAGTATTTTAAAATTAAAACAACTGGAATTATGAGATGTTTAAAACTTTACACAATGTATATTTAACCATTTGTACTTACAACTTAATTTTATTCAGTGTGTTTTGTCTGTAAATCAATTAATATTCAAAGTTTTATTAATTGTTTTGATAATGTCATGCAACCTTTGTATTTAAATTGTAAATTAGTTGGTGTAACTCATTCTGATTAAGTCCGCGATTGTCTCAGACGAAAGTGCTTAATTTATTTGATCAAAGTGTTTTAATAAATATTTCAGAATTTTTATCCTTGTTTTTTCTCTTTGATTACAGTAGTTCTAGCTGTGGAATCACTTTCTGGTGTCTAGTGTTGGAGCTAAAGTGTGTTTACTTTTTTAGACAGTGCCAAAATTACCAACTTACCAATGTAACAAAATCCTTCCAAGATAAACTCAAGGTACTGCTCCTTAATGCTAGAAGTATAAACAAAAAACTGTACATCCTGGAAGCAGTCCTGACCCTGGAAGATGCTAACATCTGTGAAGTTACTGAGAGCCATGGAAAGCACCCCTGTCATACAGGGCTACACCACTTTCCATGCATTCAGAAAGCAATCCAAATGGAAAGAACTAGAGGAGGTGTAACCATCTTCATCAAGTATAAGTAAGCCTTAATACTTGTCAAACAGTATGACTCGAGTTATTCCATGTCTGACTAACAATGGACAAGATTCCCTACCACATCATAGCTAGCTACAGGTCTCCCATCATGACCAGGAAAAAGATACTGCATACCTGGACCTACTGGTGTCACTTACTATACAATCTTGACAGCTTACTCATGGGATATTTTAATTATCCTAACATCAACTGGGAAACATATACACACTGAGGTTCTTGGAATTTAATGCAAATGCTCTGGAACAGCTAGTCAGCACACCCATAAAGGGCACAAATGTACTGGACATAGTACTCACTGACGTGGGAACATATTGCACCCCCCCCCACCCATGATCTCCCCAGTAAGATCTGACCATAAATCAGTCATTTGTGATGCAATTATAAGGACAAATATCCCATCAAGTGCAAAAATGCTTAAGAATTTCTCCAAAGCAAATTGCCTTCTATTAAGCGATGGTATAAGAAGTTTCAATGCCCCTCAAACACAGATAACATGGACTCCTATGTAGAGGTATGCACCAATTGCCACATATAACCATTTAAATAGTTTTATAGAGTCTGATCTATCTGACTGGATTAAAAACAGAGTTTTGGCATAAAAACAAGCCAGCCTGGTGGAGCACTATTATAAACAGGCTGTACAACAAAAGAAATTAAAGTAATGTCTAAGCACAAGAGGGAACTGGCTCAGCAGAGTAAGAAATTGCTCTCTTGCCTAAATAAATTAATTGGATATCTTGTCAAGCCTTCAAAACCTAATTACAAAAAAAAATGCCCTCCCTAGAATAAGATAATAACAAGACGTTCTTTAAGTATTTCCACAATCTAAAAGGGAATACCCAACTATGTGCTGAACTGGTTGTGGATAGCAGCACTCATACTCAACTTGCAGTGGCAGCTAACCTGCTAGCTGACAGATTTTGAGCAAACTTGACCCCCTGCCCACCCAGTCATTCCCCAAAGTGTGCTTGACACTGCTCTCTACCTATTATCTCAATGCCAAAAGCACGGCATCAACGTTACTTGAATACATACTGAGTGCTGTTTTAAACAACTTAAAAGATGACCAAGCTGACCTACCTGAATCCCTGTTTAATCACAGCCTGTAAATTGGCTATATCCTTTCAAAATGGAGGACAGCAACAGTAATCCTTCTGCAAGAGAGGGGGCCATCAACTAACCAGCTAAGCCTGGGAACTATAGACCCATAAGTCTAACTTGCCTCCTCTGCAAGACCATGGAAAGAATCATCATGAATCTTATAAACAAGGACATAGCCAATCTCCAAACCCTGCATACCCACCAACCTTTTTGACAGGGTCTCCAAAGCCCTGGACAAGGTAAAGACAGTGCAGACTACCATGACCTGGCAAAGGCATTTAACACAATACCCTACTCAAGTATTGTAGATAAACTGTCCGCATTGGGAATTAACCCCCCTGTACACCAGATGGGTAACCATTTGGCTTACTGACCAGATACACACTGTTGAGGTGGCCAACTTCAGCTCTAGCAATAGACCAGTCACCAGTGGTATACACATTGTTCTGTGCTTGGGTCCCTTGCTCTTCACTATTTATTTCTCTGAAGTCCAGGCAAACGTCTATGGCCTGTGGTTGACCAAGTTTGATGATAATTGGAAATTGAGTGCAATCATTGAGACCCCTAATGATCCAAGTATACTGCAGAAGGGATTAGCAGAGACAAATGATCGGGGTCCAAGTCATGGACTAAAGCTAAATGCAAAAAGAAATGGATCGTCATTCACTTTGGGAAGGATAACATCCCTGCTAATTACAGTATCGACCGCACCTCCCTATGTGTAGAAACAGTGGTACATGATCAGTGTACTCAGGTTGATGGTCTGAACTTCGACAACCACATGTACACAGTGGTAAGGAAAGCCTTCTCTGTGGCACATTTCATCGGTAAAGGCATGATGTCTAGATCTAAGGATGTTATAGTTTCACTGTATCCAGACATCATCAGGCCAATAATGGAGTACAATGCCCCATTTTGCATGTATCTCACTGGACACATGCAAAAGCTGGAGAGA
This sequence comes from Protopterus annectens, assembly GCF_019279795.1. NCBI lineage: Eukaryota > Metazoa > Chordata > Ceratodontiformes > Protopteridae > Protopterus > Protopterus annectens. Next base: position 311,823,223 of record NC_056749.1, on the reverse strand, counting down.
TCAAAGAGGTTTCTATCCAAAAAAATAAAGGCGACACAAAACAAGTCCTGTGTTGAAAGACTGAAAGTCCTGTCACTTTATTCTGTCTCCTATAGTCTACTAAGGGGGATCTGTGCCTGGCTTATGGAGCAGTCTCTTACCAGGCCTGATGGATATGCTTTGCATGCGTAAATATAACAGCACAAGGATCACATGCCCTGGGGATCTTAACCTACCCTTTAACATGAACAAATCATGCTGGTGAGATAGATACATATCCCAGAGATCATCCCTGCTCTGGATCAAGCTTCTCATTCACATAGGAGTCCCTTCCTGACCCTCTTAAATTGCAATGTGGATCAGTGGATGAGTAACTGTAAATTCACTCCTGTAGTGGCACCCATCCCCTCAAGAACAGAGACAGTCATTAATTTTCATTGACTCATTTCTTCACCAACCTTGCTCCACTGACTATTTCAGTTGGGAAACTTGGGATAAATATGGCTAGGCTTTTCAAGGCTCCAGGGCTGTTAGCTTACTAACCACCTATGTATAGATGAAACATACCTTAGCATACAATTCAGAAAGTAAATATTAGACTTTCTCTCTTTGTCATTCACTCTTAACGCTGTGTTTTAAATGTTCAGTGGTGCCACCTTCTAGTGCTTTTTTGCTGGTCTCTCAAAGTAGTTGGACTGAAAGCTTCTGATCTGCAAATTCAAAATAGACTGCAATGTTTAAATCACATCTGGATATATTAAATCACAAAAGAGGGAATTTATTTGACATTTGATGAATGTGAATTCCCAACTGAGGTTAAGACCTTTCAATATAGGCCTGGGGAGAAAAGCTCCAATACAGAAAACATTAAAATATACAAATAAACTACTAGAGGCTATACAAGCAGTGAAAAACAATCCTTAGTCTAAACATAGATAGGTGTAGTATACAGACTAACAGTGCAATCATTAATAAAACTGATAAGTTAAGAGAAGATAGTAAAAGAAGAAGGTAAGAACGGGGGGGGGGGGCAGAAAGAAGTTTAAAAGAAGTCAGATATAAGAAAGGTAGAAAACAAGCTCATTGTAGAAATTAGAAAAGGAAACCAGCATAGTAATGTAAAAAGTAAGAAAAGGGATACAACATAGTAGAGTAGTATAGACAAATTGTTACAGAGAACAGTGAGTATATGTAAATGATCACAGAAGAGAGGTAAGCTATGTTGGGTATTTATAGGGACAGGTCCACGAGTTTAGCCAGAAATGTTTGAAAGCTTTTTTGAATTAATGAGCATTAGATATTCTGATGGAAAAAGGTAATTTGTTCCAGGATTGTGCAATAGAGTAGCTGCACAAATGTTGACCAGTAATAATACTGGGCTTTTAGATTTCCAAGGATAGTTGGTCAGAGCTCTGAACTGGGGTATAGAATGAGATGAGGGAAGAAATGCCAGGGTAAGAGGTAGCTTTTTTGAGGGTCTATATCAGATAGTCGAAGTTAAGTAACTCTGAACACCTAATGGTTGAACCACTATGTTCGAGGTTACAGAACTTCGACTATGTAAAAAAAAAAAAAAAACGGACAAAATAATAGTCTTGTAATCATTGGGGCAAACACTCCTGTACCCCCCACATCCCTCACTACTTAAATATACCAACTCTGACATCACACCACATTGACGTGAATGGAAACCTCCAGTTATGGAGATTTCCATTCAAACACTCAAACTTTTACAAATACGAATGTATGGTCTTGACCATATGTGGTTCGAACTTGTAAAAGTTTGACTACATGATAGGAACCCATTTTTTGAGGATGGAATGAATGTTAACCAGTTGAAGAAGTAGGAGATGATGGGGGGGGGGGTCCCAACCATTTAAGAAATTTGAGAGAGAGGCAATGGTGGGAATTAAAGGGCTGATTAATAGCAGGCCTAGCTTTTTATTGTAAGTGATTTCAAGCTTAGATTTTTGAGAGGATTGCAGATTAATAAGGATCTGTGAGCCATAAAAAAAATTATGAAGAAGGTAGGCATATGCTAGAGAGAGTCTAGAATTACTAGTGGGGAATGTTTTTTTTTATTTCTGAAAAGTAAGCCTAGTTCCTGGTGAGTCTCTTTTATGCAGTGCTGTACATGTAGGTCAAATTTAAGTTGATTATCATTTTGTGTGCATTTCCACGTTGATGACAGTACTGTTAAGAGAAGTGATAGAAACGTAGGTTTCCCATAAGAAACATATTTTAGGATAAGGTTAGTTTTTTTTTGGGGGGGGGGGGTTTAGTACAAGGTGGTTACAAGTAATCCAGTTCTCAACAGAATTGAAAGAATTTTGGGTAATGCTATGAAGGTGATGAAGATTATCAGAAGTGGATATCACTGTGGAGTCATCAGAATATTGTAAGAGAGAAGAGTGAGAACATCTGGTGTGGAGAAAGTTTGTAAAGATGTAAAATAATAAATGGCCAAGAATAGAGCCTTGAGGAACACCCATTTTGATGGGGAGAAGAGGAGGAGAGCCATCTTACAGACTGCTGTCTGTTGGAGAGGTAACTAGAGAACCATGAGATAGATGAAATAGAGAAACTGAGATATGATAGTTTGGACAGGAGCTTAGGGTGAGAAACCATATCAAATGCTTTAGACAGATCAATAAAGAGACAGGAAACTAGATTGTTATCTCTGGCTTCATTGATCATTTGTGAAAAGGAAATAAGAGCTGTGGTTTGGACGGAAACCATGTTGTGTGGAAATGAGAACATTTTCTTTAAGGAGATAGTCCAAGAGTTGCTTACGAATGCATTTTTCAAATAACTTGGAAAGGGGAGATGAGATAGCAATAAGCCAAATGTTAGACAGTTCAGTAGAGTGACCTCCCTTGTGAATCAGAATGGTAAAAAAAAATGTTTCCAGATTGAAGGAATAGTAGATTCATAGACAGAGCTGTTACTAAGGAATGGGGATGGGATAGGCTATAGAGTTAGTAGCAATCTTTAGAAAGAGGGGAGGTAGATTATTCACAGACGGAGAGCATGGCTTTAATTTATACAGGAGAGGTTTTATGCAGCTAGTGGGAACAGATTTAAGTAAGAAGGCAATTTTCTGACTGGGGAGGGAGATAGTTGAAATTAGATGAGTGAGTAGTCTGACTTAAATTTACTGAGTCAATGAAAAAGGAGTTAAATATGGAGGCAGTTTCCAGCAGAGTATTATTAGGACAGTGGTTAGGTGAAGAGGGTTTGCTACGATGGAGCATATTATTTATAGTGTTCCAAAATGTTTTAGGGTTGCTTTGATGGCTTATCTGGGGTTTTAGATACATCTTTTTCTTATCATTTTTGAAATTTTTTTGTTAGATTTCAAAGTTATTTATAATTTCTTTATAAGTTTGGAGATTAATGGGGAATTTTGCTTTAAGGCAAACTTTCCAAGCATTGCCCCTCTTGAGTATGAGTGCATGAGGGGATTTGGTCAGCCTGGGTGCAGAGAGAGATTTACTCTGATTTTCCTAATAGGAAAAGGGAGTTAGGTACATCAAGAAAATATGGTTTTATTTGTGGCCAGTATCATCAAGGGTTAAGTAAGTTAGGAAAGACCAATTTATGTTAGTGTGTTGCTACATATGTCAAGATTGAACTTAGAGAGGCTGAGACAGTATTATATATATGTGAGACCTAGTTTGTTGAAGTGAGTATATTTGAATGCAAGTTGTGAAGTTATCACTTGTGGAAACAGGAAGTGATATTGGGTGATGGTAAAGCTCAGTACTGGAAACTAGTTAGTAGGTTTGCTGAGGTGAGTGGGCATGGAGATAAGTTGGGAAAAAACATTTAGATTAATACTAAAGTTTGGGGAACTGGAAGTAGATTTGCCAATCAGTGTTAACATCACCTAGTGTAATAGTTTAATTATGTATGTTGTATGTGATCCAAGAGATAATTTGTTCCATAATAGGGATATTACCTGGAGGAATGTAGATTTATTTATTTTATTTTACATTTGTTGACCGGGCTAGTCTAGCTGGATACATATCCTTTTTCAGTAAAGGCCCGGGGAGAAAAGCTCCCAATATTAAGAAAAGTATCACACTACAATTAGATAGAAGTACTACATTAGAAAGATAACAAAACAATAAGACATCTATATATACATGCTAGTAGTTTGAAAAAAATCATTAGTTGAATTGGTCACATGACATGGGTACATGTGGAGGAAGTAAAATGCTAGATAATAACTTGAGAGGGAGAAGAGAGTAAAGGTACTGTGAGACCTATAGGAATTAATCTGGGTTTGGACATGGGCACAACCAGTGGGAATTAAGTAATTCTCTGAGATTATTTTTGAATAGATTGAGTGAAGTCATGAGCCTAAGGTTGTTGGGAAGGGAATTCCATTGCTTTCCAATAGAGGTAGACTTAGATATCAGCAATACTTAGAGTTTTATGATTACTGAGTTTATAGTTAACTGCAGAGTTCTGTGGTATAAAATCTGCAGGGTAAGGTGGGCAGTGGAGACAGGTTAAGTTGATTTGAGTGAAGCGATTAAGTTAAATAAAATATAATGTTGTTCACTGCATGTATTTTATTGACAGTACCAGGAGGTCAAGTTAAACTTTGTTGGACACTCCAAGTAATGAGTAAGAAACCATTAAAAAAGATGCAAGACAACAGTAAAACAGTTACATTTTTACATGAGCAATAAGTAACTGAAAAAATATCAGAATAACAAGGACTATATTTTATCACAGAAATTCCTGCAATAGCAACAGAATAGCAGGATAAATGTCAGGGTTTGGTAGAATGGTGACACAGGAGTTAAAGTCTAAAATGTTGTCTATGAAGTTTTTCAATATTGTTTTATTATGTTTCCTGTTCTCTCCTGTTCCAGTATATATTCTATTCTAAGCCAACTTTGAAAAAGAGCTGGAGAGCTTACAGAACCATATGGTACAAAGGCGATATACAAATAACTTGATGCAATAGGGGTTAGATGTAGTGAAGAGAGAAAGGGAAAGGATAGAACATGGTTTAAAGTTAATGAGACACAAAGTGATGAGAACAACACGATGATACAAAAAAGCAATAAATATAGGCGTATGTTACAATATAGCAATAATATCAATGGCGTCTGTGAAATAATTAAACAAAACTGGAAAATACTGTTAAGTGAGGATAGATTCAAAATTATAGTGGATAAAGAACCAAGTTTTGGTTTGACGCAACAGTAACTTGAAAGACATGTTGTGTAAAGAACCAGGAATGAGAAATAAAACTAGGTTAACATCAGAACAGGTACTTTTCCTTGCAGGTACTGTAAGACTTGCTTTATGATTAGCGATTAAGAATAGTTTTGTTCATCCCATAAATAAAATGGAATATATATTTAAACTATATGCAGATTGCCACACGGAAAATGTGGTATATTTAGCGATGTGTCAATCATGGCCCAGTTACTATGTAGGGAAAACCAACTGTAAACCGAAAATAAAACTACATCATTTGTGTAGTATTAGACAGAAAGATGAATGTAATGCTCTGTATGTGCATACTTCTAAGAATCCAAAACACACCTTTAAATTCATGGTTATAAGAGTTACTCATATGAGTAAAAGGGGAGGGACATAGTGAATGTCACTGAGTGCAGTGAATTACACTGGATTATAGAGCTAGCAGCAAATCATCCACCAGGGTTGAATACATGTATACCTTTAAGACCAGCCCTTTGGAAAAGGAGGGCAGTGACATGATTGGTGGTTGTATTTTTAAATGTATTTAAATAGATTTCATGAAAGCTGTTACATTGTCTGATGAAGGGTTATCCTGAAAGCGCTCACAGTTTTATTACCATTTTACCTGTTTTTATGGAATAAAAGTTTGAACAGCCTGTTTGGACTCGACTGTTTTCTTGGATTTACATTGTTTTTTTTTTTTGGCAAGCGAGTCCTTAAAGAGAGGGAGCGAATTTTTATTTACTGCTTTGTTCCTGGGGCTCTTTCCTTTTCACATGGCTGAGCAAAGAACAGAAGATATTGAACTTGTCTACCACCCTCATAAACTGCAACTAAATACAAGTAAGGATATGTTTAAATTTGATGTGGCATTAGGCCAGAATCCCTTGCTTAGTATTGATTTAAATAATGAAGGAGCCTCCACTAATTTATGTTCTGTGAGTGAGAGAAATGACTATGAAACCTTTAACAATCTGTTAACCTCTTTTTAGCTTGTCACAGAAACTGAAACAGTTGCAATGGCAGAGGTTTCATATGGAGGCATGTTTGCAGTTTAAAATAGTACCAAAAGGCATGAGGGTACTATGTATGCCAGCACAAGGAGAGATGTTCCATGATTTACTTGCACGCTGGCAACAGATTAATATAGAGACTAGCTATCATTATATGCAGCTCTTGATGGAATATTTCTCGCCTGTTGAACAGTTACTATGCAATGATATAGAGAAAATACAAAAACAACTTAAACAGTATACTACTGGGTTCCATCAAAATAAGTATGCAGAATCTGTTGATAGCATTAAACTGTTTGAAAACAAGTTGCAGGCAACTAAAATTAAGAAAATCAATAGGGACTAAAAGGATTTTCTTAAGGGACAAATCTTTACTTGGCCAAGGGAACCACAAGAAAGAACCGATAACCTTCAGTGTCCTCGGATGGTGGAGGGGAGATGGTCAACATCTACTCCAAGTCAAGAACAACCAAGTGAGGTGAGTAATTCGGATGTGATGCCTATAGAGGCTCTGCCTTCTGTAGAAGCAACAGCCAGTATGGTGAAACAGTCACAGAATGTGGAGCCAGCAAGCTCAGCACAATTAGACAATTTACAGCTAGGAGTGAGGCCTAAAACATCTAACTTGTTAGAAATAGGAAAGGGGATGAATTTTCCCACTTTCCTGGTACCAGTGCGCAAGAAGAATGAACACCAGAGAGGCCATTCCCAACAGAGGTAAGTGAAGAGATGGAAAACAGTGGACTAACTGCTGTTGGTGACTATAATGTATTTAATTTATTTAATGTGGTTTTAACCCCAGAAAAGTTTTGGGGAAAGGGATGACTTTTATACCAAGCAGAGGCTCAAAAGTAAGTGATGATGATTTAGATTTGCATATGTTTGGGCGCAATATAACACTGAGGGAAATGTGTGGTAATAATATGAATGTACCAACAATGTTAAAACATCCAAGCACGTTTGTACCATTAATACACCCCACAATACAAACTTTAAGGATGTGAATTTGAAACTAGAAATTATTTTGATAAAAGTTTTAGTAAATATGACAACCTGAATGCTTCTGAAAAGGAAGCACTAAATTCTTTGTTTGAAGATGAACGCACTGTAATTAAGTCAGTGGACAAGGGAGGGGGGTGGTGGTGGTTTAAATACTGCAGTCTATACCTCAGAACTGAATGATTTACTTAAAGATGTACAAACGTAAGTGTTTCTCCTATAATGCTGAGAAATTTAATTTGTAAAGTGAGAGCAAAACTTGGAGAACTTGAGACAGGCTGTTGGAACAAGAATTGTTAGACTTTTTAAATAGAGCATCCTGTGACACCAATATTTAAAGCACTTCCAAAAATCCACAAAAATGTTATACCACCACCCATGAGACCGATAGTCTCAGGCAGGCGGTGGATAACAGAACATTTATCCATATGGGTGGAAACTAAACTAAAAATAGTGATACAGTGTTAACCATGAATATTAAAAGATACAAGACACTTTTTGAGTATGTTATTGGAGGTTGTAAAAAACAAAACAATGACCAATGTATTAATGGTTACTCTTGATGTTAACAACCTCTTTACTGTTATTGGTAATAACTATGGCCTAAATGCGATTAGTGAAGTACTAAATGTAAAGAAAGTATTTGATGGAAGAACAAACCAGTTAATTCTGGAAATTCTAAAACTCATACTTGAAAATAATGTATTTATGTGTAATGGTACATACTATGGGCACACCCTGTGCAAACTCATACACCAACCTAGTGCTGACATATTGGGAAGAAATGAATGTATGTATTAATGATCAATGGTGGAGTGAATATCTACTGTATTATGTTCAACTTGTGGATGATGATTATATTTTATGGCAACATAGTGAGGATCAACTGAAAAGGTTTGTTAAGCATTTTGAGACAACCACTGATTTTTTATGGTTTACAGTAAAAATTGATTTTAAATCCATAGATTTTTTAGATGTAAGAATAACCAAAGATGTAGGGACTGGCATGTCAGCCTCTCTATATAAGAAAAATTGTTGGAGCAATCACTACTTGGAATTTTCAAGTATGCACCCTAGACGTACTTTTAAGAACATAGTAGTAGGACAGGGTCTAAGTACATCGAGACTATGCACAGAAGAAGCCAACTTTGAAAAAGAGCTGGAGAGTTTACAGAACCATATGGCACAAAGGGGGCACACAAATAACTTGATGCAAGAGGGGTTAGAACTACTGAAGAGAGATAGAAAGGGAAAGGCTAGGCCATGGTTTAAAGTTAGAGACACAAAGTCATAAGACAACACAATGATACAAACGTAATAAACACATACTTATGCTACAAAATAGTAACAATATCAATGGGGTCTGCGAAATAATTAAACAAAACTGAATCCTGTTAAGTGAGGATAGACTCAAAAATATAGTGGCTAAAGAACCAAACTTTGGTTTTAGATGCAGCAGTAACTTTGAAAGACATATTGTGTAAAGAACCAGGAATGAGAACTAAAACTAGGTTAACATCAGTTAGAACAGGTACTTTTCCTTACAGGCACTGTAAGACTTGCTTCATGATTAGTGATAAGAATAGTGTTGTTCATCCCATAAATAAAAAGGAATATATATTTAAACTATATGTAGATTGACACATGGAAAATGTGGTATATTTAGCGATGTGTATTAGACAGAATGATGAACATAATGCTCTGTATGTGCATACTTCTAAGAATTCAACACACACCTTTAAATTTATGGTTATACAAGTTACTCATGTGAGTAAAAGGTGGGGGGCATAGATAATGTCACTGAGTGCAGTGAATTACACTGGATTATAGAGCTAGCAGCAAATCATCGACCAGGGTTGAATACATGTATACCTTTACGACCAGCCCTTAGGAAAAGGAGGGCAGTGACATGATTGGTGGTTGTATTTTTAAATGTATTTAAATAGATTTCATGAATGCTGTTTCTTTGTCTGATGAAGGGTTATCCCGAAATCGCTCACAGTTTTATCACCATTTTACCCATTTTTATGGAATAAAAGTTTGCACAGCCTGTTTTCTTGGATTTACATGTATTCTATTATAGTATTATTTTTTATGATTCAAAAACAAATGTTAAGAACTAAAATATTTTTTTGAAGTATTAGCCTTTACATTACACATGAAAATATATATCTTGTAATTGTTACAGTATTACGACTGAATGGGGTCCCTACATCCTTCCTCATTTTTGATTTAGTGCTTAATATTTTCCTATTGCTCTGTTTTAGACTATTCTGTCAATAAACAATGCATTTTTAAGGTGATGAAGTGAAGCAGCCATTTAGATTTTTACCTCACATAAATTTATTATTCAGTCTGTCTGCCATCTTAGTTGCTACCTGTGTGGATTTGTTATGTCTACCCTTTGTGTTCATGTTTTTTGTCAGGTGCTATAGTTTCTCTCTCGTCCCAAAGACACGCCTTAAATATAGTGCTAAGTATAGGACAGTAGTAGTTATACCTGACAGTATTAGTATATACAGTGGATATAAAAAGTGTACACACCCTTGTTAAAATGCCAGGTTTTTGTGATATAAAAAACGAGACCACAATAAATCATTTCAAAACTTTTCCCACCTTTAATGTGACCTATAGCCTGTACACTTCAATTGAAAACAAACAAACCTGTTAGGGGAAAAAATATAAAAAATGTACAATACGCTGGTTGCATAAGTGTGCACACCCTTAAACTAATAATTTGTTCTGTGTGCATACCCTTAAACTAAAACTTTGTTGAAGGACCTTTTGATTTAATTACAGCATTCAGTCTTCTTGGGTAGGAGTCTATTAACATGGCACATCTTGACTTGCCAATATTTGACCACTCTTCCTTGCAAAAGTGCTCCAAATCTGTCAAATTGTGAGGGCATCTCTTGTGCACAGACCTCTCCAGGTCACCCCACAGATTTCCCTTTGGATTTAAGTCTGGGCCATTCCAAAACATTAATTTTCTTAGGGTGAAGCCATTCTTATGTTGATTTGGATGTATGCTTTGGGTTATTGTCATGTTGAAATTCTCCTTCATTTTCAGCTTTATAGCATTTTGCTGAAGGTCTTGGCCCAAAAGTGACTGGTATTTGGAACTGTTCATAATTCCCTCCATCTTGACTAAAGCCCCAGTTCCAGCTGAAGAAAAGCAACCATAAAGCATGATGCTGCCACCACCATGCTTCACCGTGGGGATGGTGTTCTTTTGGTGATGCGAACTGTTATTTTTGTGCCAAACGTACCTTTTGGAATTGTGGCCAAAAAGTTCAATCTTGTTCTCATCAGGCCATAACACATTTTTTCACATGCTTTTGGGAGACTTGATGTATTGTTTTGCACATTTTAGCTAGGCCTAGATGTTTTCTGTGTATATATAAAAAAAAAAAAACTATCCCATATTCCAGACATATGGAGAATACGGGAGATTGTTGTCACATGTAGTACACGACCAGTACTTGCCAGAAATTCCTGCAGCTCCTTCAGTGTTGTTGTAGGTCTCTTGGCACCTTTGCTGACCATTTTTCATCTTGTCTTTTCATCAATTTTGGAGGGACATCCAGTTCTTTGCAACGTCACTGTTGTCCCATATTTTCTCCACTTTTTGATGACTGTCTTCACTGTGTTCCATGGTCTATCCAATGTAGAAATTTTTTTGTACCCTTCTCCTGATTGATACCTTTCATCAATGAGATCCCTTTGATGCTCTGTAAGCTGATACCTTTCATCAATGAGATCCCTTTGATGCTCTGTAAGCTCTCTGTGAACCATGGCTTTTACTGTAGCAGGCAACTGAGTAAATGTCAAGAAAATCCTACTAGGACAGCTGAACTTCATTTGGGGTTAATCAGAGTCTCTCTAATAGATGGCAGGTGTGTACCCAAGAAGAGACTGCATGTTGTAATTAAATCAAAATGTGCTTCAACAAAGTATTAGTTTAAGGGTGTGCACACAAACACACCAAAGTATTAGTTTAAGGGTGTACACACTTATGCAACCAGCATATTGTACCCTTTTTTATGTATATTTTTTCCTCTAACAGATTTGTTTGTTTTTCAATTTAATTGTACAGGTTATAAGTCACATTAAAGGTGGAAAAGTTTTGAAATGATTTATTGTGGTCCCATTTTTTTATATCACAAAATCCTGGCATTTTAACAAGGCTGTGTAAACTTTTTATATCCACTGTATTTGTGTATCTTGTGTTAAATTGACATCAGTCAAGTTCCACATTTGTCTGCACAATGGGAGGAGCAGAGAGAGACTCTGGCTTTCCAATGCCTGTGAATTACATAAAATGGGCCTGGGAGAATGTACGAGTCAAACAAGGAAAGATCCACTGAATTACTTTTATAAAAGAAAACGTTCAGCAAAGGCATGTGGACATGCCATATTCATCTTTTTCATCTCTTGTTTGCATAATGTAACATAATGAAAGCAATAATCCACATGGTACATTTAATATCTTGGAAATATAACTGACATGGTACGTTTAATATCTTGGAAATATAACTGACATGGTACATTTAATATCTTGGAAATATAACTGAAGCTATAACAAAGGTCAGTTACAGAACCATTGTTGCAATAACTGTAGGTCATGTGAACTGTATTAAGCTTCTGAAGATACCTCAAGGTGATTTTATTAGCTAGGAGTATCTAATGCTTTAGGATAAGCCAGTGTTGCTGAAGAGTTATTTCTAATGTTTCTTATTTACAATTTGAATAAACTAGCTCAACATATATTGAATTATGAAGTAATTAGATGACAAATATGATGCAATACAGGCAAAGGAGAAATATTAAAAGTATTTAATAATTTTAGCAGGAAACCTCTTCAGCTATGGCATAACATTATGGAAGCAGAAAATTAAGATTGTGTCTGTGTGTGTGTGTGTGTGTGTGTGTGTGTGTGTGTGTGTGTGTGTGTGTGTGTGTGTGTGTGTGTGTGTGTGTGTGTGTGTGTGTATACATAAACAAGTGCCCTTCTTGTGCACATTATATGAACCAGTGCAAATGTTCTAGCATGATATTCAGTACACAAGTATCACTTTAGAAGGAAAACCACACAGAAAATATTCTTGTGTTTAAAAGGATAATGTAAGATCTGGGAAGAGATGTAGAAATTGATTTTATTTTTCTTATGCATGTCCAGGGATCTCATTTGTTTTTCTTTAAATGTTATCTTTAAGTTCAGTGATATTTCAAGTAGCTGTAGTCACCGGAACCACATTTTTCTGTTATCCTTCAGTTGTATGGATGTCTCATGACTAAGACCACTAGAAAATTGTGGAACATGTTATAAAAAAGTGTGCAAATACTTGACAAAATTTGAGAAAATTGCATATTTCAGTATCTAACCTCACTATAATTGTATACTTTTTCTCTCTCCCTGTCCCCATCTATCGTATGTGTGTGTGTATATATTTATATTTATACTTTCAGCTGTTCTTCTGTGTGAGGACCTTGTGGTAAAGTGAGGATCCAGGACTTTCCCCTTTCCCCACTGTATTACAGTCCCAGAGTTTGTATATATAATTAGCAGGGGATGAAGAGGGGCTTACACCTCCCAAAAAACAATGTTTAAACTTTGTTTTTCAATTCGCTGATGATCAACCGGTTGTTTGAATACCTGTCATTCAATAATGTAATTTTTCAATTTATTTTATATTTATATGTTATATACATACACATATAAACATCACAAGCAGTATGGCACAGAACATACATATGGGTAATACATTTGTATAGTCAATGGGAACCTAATTTCCCATTCCTGCTTTGCAGAAAAATGAATTTGCAAATTAACAAAACTGGAAATATAAGGAATATAATTTGCCAAGGATTGTGATAAGGGCACAACCTTTGTGAAAATGTTTACAATTAAAGATATTGATGTGCATTTCTTTATATTTGATAAAGTGTATTGTTAGCTCACTCAGTCTTGTATGCCATAACTCAGTTCTACTATATTGAATGCATTCATCATTCAAACGACAGGTTTCAGTATATGTTTAAGTTATTGTGTACGATAAACAATTAATAGCAGGAAAACTCAAACACAAAACAAAACTTTGTAGCCAAGGACTCATCATTGTACCGATTGTTTAATTGTCTTTAATACTGAAAAACATTTCAATACTGAAAAACATTTCTGCTTGTTTCAGACTCTTGTAATTAAGCCATACCAGTAGTCTGAGTGATGGAAGTAGCCACATCATAAATCACTTAAAAAATGGCATCCTTCCTTTCTTTACCACACAATGCAACATTGTATTAATCTCTGGCTGTCTTTTGATAGAATTAACTTGAACATGTAAATATTTTTTAGTGATTTTAATTAAAATGTATGGTCATAAATTATAAAATGGTTTCAGATTTTGTTCAAAAAGAAAAAAAAAATGCAGACATTGTGGAGGTTTTGTGGGTGGAATATTCCACTGGCCTGCCATTACCTTTGCTTCATTCTTTTGCCATCAGCTCTCCAAGAATTCTGCATGGTGCAGAATCCTGCAGCTAATATTTGAAAAGGTAATTATGATCATAGATATACATACTTTGTTTTTGATGATGTTTGCAGTGTCTTGGGAAGAACCATGCTCCATAAGTCTGCTTGTGCACGCGCATGAAAAAATGGTTTCAGTGCCTCTACAGTGGCTTCGAGGTGGTCACCTCTTTAGTTTTGAAACTCTTAAATTTCCTCTGTAGTATAGTGAGATTTTTTCTGGGCTTTTTATATAGAATTTCAGAAAGGTTTTTAGCAAAATGTAACAGCATTCAATTGATAATTTGTGATTTGACATATTCAGTGAAAACTTTGGAGTGGGATTGGGGGTGGGGATATTGTTAAAGATTGATTTCATAGACAAAGATGGTAGGATTTCTCATGAAAATGACTAAAACAAATGCACAAACAGGTTAATGGGAAAAATTTCAGTGTTTCTGGTTGGTTGTTTTGGTGGAAAATAAAGGAGGCAAGTCATTCTAGTCTCATGACTACAACGTTTGGGTTTTATTTGCCTTCAAAAGTATGACATTGTGGACAAAATGCATTAATAAATGTATTAATTATATAATCTTACCACTGTGCCTATTCATATATTTTATAAACATATATTATTGTTTTCATTGATTAAATGATTAATGTATCATGATAGCAAATAGAAAAAGCTTTCCACATTTTTAATAGCGGTCTGATATTTCACTCTGGTTTTGGAATTTTTCCATGTGCTGTTCATATTCTTTCATGCATGTATATACAGTTTCAGAAGAAATATATATTTTTTTGCTTAACATATCTACAGAGGAAAAAGGGGGGATAATGCTGTAAGCAAATGAAACAGAGTTGCTTGCTATCATTCCAATGGCTGGTATGAAGAAAAGATGGCCCGATTAATGTTCTGTAATACATTTGTAAATATGACATGTTAGTAATTATTATGCAACAGCTCTAAATAGCTTCAATGCCTAGTATCTCAAATCTATGTAGCCCTTTTCCAAGGTACTATAAACTATTTAATCTATAATATTTTGTACACAGTTTGTCAGAAACTAGCCTTCTGTAATAAGTTATAATCAGTAAGGTGCATTAATTTTAGTTTTCCAAATGTATTGTTCAATTTAACCAGGAAAGCTAAAGAGAGAATATTTTAATTAATTGGATGAAACCTACATTTGAACATTTTATCTGTTCAGCTGGCTTTCAAATAAGAAAATCTAGCTGTATAATGCTTATTTTTTTATTAAACTCATTTCTCAAATGGTAGTACATATTTCTTCCAACTATCCATAAAATGTACTGATTTTAAGGCTACATAGATGTAATAATTATCATTATAGTACGTCACCAGGATATTTATATGTCTGTATGTGTGCATGTGTGTGTGTGATTGGTCTCCTAACAAAAGTGTTAGTCATTTGTGAGAAACATATTAGGGTAA
The DNA here is from genome assembly GCF_019279795.1 of Protopterus annectens. Lineage (NCBI taxonomy): Eukaryota > Metazoa > Chordata > Ceratodontiformes > Protopteridae > Protopterus > Protopterus annectens. The sequence goes on along the minus strand of NC_056749.1, from coordinate 311,808,042 downwards.
GCAATATTTGGATTTTTTTCCAGATCAGTCCAGAACAGACATGTATAACTGCAAGAGTGGCTAATGCCATAGGAAGATTCATTGTAGAATTCTATCTGAGTGGCTAATACCATAGGGAGATGCATTCTAGAATGCTATCCGAGTGGCTAATACCATAGGAGGATGCACTCCAGAATGCTATCCGAGTGGCTAATACCATAGGAAGATGCATTCTAAAATGCTATCCGAGTGGTTAATGCCATAGAAAGATGCATTCTAGAATGCTATCTGAGTGGCTAATACCATAGGAAGATGCATTCTGGAATGCTATCCGAGTGGCTAATACCATAGTAAGTTGCATTGTAGAATGCTATGCACGTATATGGAATATATTAATGAAATGTTATCAGACTTTATGATGTCTAATTTTTTAAGTTCCCTCTTATGACTGCGCACAGCATCATGTGAGACATTAATTTAACTCTTATTTAAATTCCTTTACAGATCTGCAGATATCTGTAATTAATGATATGTAAGGTATGGCTAAAACAGGCGTCAATATACTTCAAGGTAAAGTGTTATACATGTTAATGAGCATTTACTCATAAACTTCTTTAACAACATAATTATGTGACTAACCATGAGCAGGAAAGATGCAAACAATAAAAAGAATCCAATTAATGAGATTATCTGTCACTATCCAGTAATACTTCCTGACTCTGAGCCATGGCTGAGTTTTTAGTAGTTCATGACATGAGGAATACTACAATAGTTTAATAACTAAGAGAGTGTTAGTAAAGTTTTGTCTAGAGCCAGAATACATTTTGATAGGAAATCATTTGTAAAGTGCTGCATGCAAGCTGAGGAATTTTTTTTTTTTTTTTTTGGGGGGGGGGGGGGTTAAATCATTTTACAAAATCCAACATGTGGCTCACTGCATTCATTTTATTTCTATGAAAATTAAAAAGAAGAGAGTAAATGCTGAAAATGTAAAAGGTGTAGCAATGTTTAGAGCAAATTATCAGAACAGAGTCTTATTTTCTTTTTTAATTAAGTTTGAGGAGACCAGTCTTAGGAAACAACATAACTTCTCTCTGTACTATGATTGCTTTAATTGTTCTTGACATTTCTGAACATTTTTCAGAAGAAGAAACAATGACATGCTTCCCTGAAAACAACATCTGTAAATGTAGAACTAATTGCTTTTATTAGTTTCTTCTTTGTCAGCAGGAAATTATATTTCTGCATGTAAAGCAACTCAAGGGGCTATGCTGACATGAATAAAAGATGAAACTTTGAGTTCAAGTGACTTGTTGGTCCCACAGGAACCCACAAGAGTGGATTATAAACTTAATTAATGAATGACTTTTATAATTTTCCTGTAACTCACAAAATGAGAAACTATAACTTACTGTTTCCATTTTTTCAACGAACATTTTAATTATCCCTGATTTTGAAACAAATGCATGCTAGTTGTAGTATTGCGGTAAGCTAGGTATGAGGAAGCCATTATGCTACACAATTTGGAGAGTAATATATTTTGCAATTCATTGTCATAATTTTATAAATACCTTACTTAATAATGTAATACACAAATGTGCATGTGTGTTTAAGTATGTATGTAAATATCTGTATGCAGAGAGAGAGTGAGAAAGAGATTCCTGCAAAGGTTTTGAAAAATGGTGAGAAACAAGCCATACATTCTACTAAACATGTGGTTTAGTGAGGCAACTATGTGTTCAAATTGTTAGCTTGGTTATAGAAGCAAACATTTTATTTGTAGTTTCTAAGAGCAAGTTAGATGGGAGTAAATAAGGAATGAATTGAAGTAGAAGGATATCCTTTTACACTCTGTCCGCAAAGGATAATAATGCACACAATCACATTTGTATATAAGTAAATATAAAAATGATGTATAAAGTATAGGAGTCCTAATATTAGAAAGCAGATAGTACAATTTACTCGTATTTCATTTCTACATGTGAGATGTGTACAGGAATGATAAGGTCATTTTTCCAGAATTATCAGAGTAAATTTCTAGACAAATAGTAATCCTCACCTAGTACAGATTGTGAAATGTTAAAGTTTTTTTATCCTGTATCAGTCAAATCCTTGTTATAAGGCTAAATCACAGGTTAGACTCATGACCCAAAAAGTACTGATAAAAAAAAAAAAAAAATCATCAAAGCAAAAAAAAAAAAATGCAGTAAGTACCAGCAAAGCATTGTGGGTGGGTGGTTTTGTATAACAAAAAAAAATGCACACTCATTTAGTGCCTAACTCTGCAAAATAATCATATATATTCCCCAATTTAATCAGTCATCACTCCACAATATACCTGTCACAACATGGCATCTAATCAATCATCCATCTAGTTAATACTCATGCCTCCAAACAAGTGATTTTTCTTCTCTGACACATGATCCGCTGACACTCAAAGGATCAAGAAAACAGTCTGCAAAACAGCACTTTAGCAATCTGCGATAATCCCAGAATCCACCTGTGACAATGTGGCAACCAAGCAATCATCAAGCCATTTAATATTCATAAATATCTGACAGCAATGCTTTTTTCCATAACACGTGATCAAACCACTGACCCCCACAGGATAAAGAAAACATGTGGAAACACTAAAAATGCATTAAAAATAAATTCTGTTGTAGAAGGTACAGCCTGTTTCACCACCAGTACTGAGTATTTGCTCCCGGCACTTACAAAACTGTGCTGCATTACAAATAGTCATAAAATTATGCATATCTACATCATCTTATCGGTTCATGCTTGTGACCTTTTGTAACTCAAGATGATTGCTACAAGCCAATGTTAATATTTTTGACTTCCCATATATAAATATATATCCATTCATCCATCCATTTTCTTCAATACTTGATCTCATGGTGATTGCTAGTGTAGAAAATGTATTTGCTCCCAACAGCTGTCTCTAGCTCATTCTGAGAGAAACCCAGGTTTTTCCTGGCACATTGAGTGAGTTAATCTTTCTTGCATGTTCCAAGATTGTCGCAGGTCCTTCCATTAGTGCCATTTCCATGGAATACTTCCTGTAGTAGGCAAAGTGGGGCATAGTTAGTAAATTCTCAGACCACCTCAACTGGCTGCGATGGGTTTGGAAAAGCAGTTACACTATTCCAAGATCTTCCCAGACTGTTGAGATGTCTACCCTGTCATGGAGATTCAGCTCAGCTTGCCTGTGAAGAAAGCTCATTACTTGTAGTTATTTCCAGGATCTCATCCTGTGAGTCACTACCCAAACCTTGTAAACACATGTGAAGATAGGAGTATGCATTCACTGGTATACTTTAACCTTCATCATATGGCACTCCTTTTACTCCACCACTTCAGCCAAATAAATTGACTGCAGTACCGATACTCCATCTGCTAAACTGCATTATCACTTGCTTTAATTTCACTCACTCTGACGTTCCTCATTTTGTAGCATCCAAGTGAGCAGACTTCAACTTTCTCCTTATTGATAGTTGGCAAAATCCTTATCTGCTTCAAATATTTTTTACTTTTCCGTTGCTTTGGCTTTTGCTCCTTCCTCCATATTTTTCCTTTACTCGATCACTGAAACCATTGTCTACTTCATGAAATGATTTTTTTTCTACCTTGAGAAGCCATCCAGATTATTTACAGGTGGCTAAAACTTACTCCTCATCCATCATTGTTCTTCTGTTTTTACTATCTTAAACTTCCATGATTAGGTTTTATTCTCACCTTAGCCTTCTATAACAGATTTTCTTCTACTACCCCTTTGACCCAGATCACCTTCAAAATTGCTTTCAGTCTTCCCTCTGAAGGTGCTTTTCCTTTACTTAGGCTGCATATAGAAAGAAAAGACCAGCAGAGTTACCACATACCACTTAACTAAATGCTTATTTGTTACAGGTCTCCTCCCTTTCTTTATATATAAACAATTGATTCCCATACATTTTGTATTTATTGGGCCGCGGTTGTGCAGCTCTTAGCATTGTCACCTCACATAAAGAGGTTCTTCCGTTTGATTCTCGGCTGGAGCTCCTCCTGTGTGGAGTCTGCATGTCCTCCCCACAGCCGAGTGACTTTAAAGACATGCAGGTAGGTGCATGCGTGAATGGGTGCGCCTTCTTTGAAGGTTGGGCATCGGGCTAGCAACTCAGCACCATAAAAATCTACTGCCAATCATTAGCGGACCAGAGTTCTGCTGTGGCGATCCCTAACCGGGAAAAAGCCGAAAGACATTTTGTATTTATTGCATTGCTTTAGAACACCTTTCTTAAGCAAATCAGCTATGCAGTAGTAGTCAAACTTTTCCATTTCCTCAACTAACTCTATTAAATAGATTATATGTTTAATAAATACATGTAATAAATATGTAATAAATGTATATACGTTTATTTAGGAAAACCCTATGCATTTGTGTATGTACTAACACTGCTGATTAAAGAATCATGAAAAGATGTGTAATGAGTATGTGTACAGGTAAGTACACTGCCACGCAGAGCAAGCACCATGTGATATGAACTTCCTAGGAAAAGCTGCTTGCCCTGAGTGGCTGCACATCAAGCTGGGCACAAGAAGATGAAGATGCTCCTCGCATATCTTTCTTTTTCAAAAAGAGGAACAGTATCGCAAAAACAAAGCTTTCTCATTGTTTAGCCAAATTGTACACTGTCTGCAGTTGAGTAGGAATGGAATAGGGGACTACAGTTTATCTCTGTCCCTTGGAGCCTGCCTTGCATAGTAATAACAGAAAGAGATGTCAATAGTCAGTGATTAATTTCCAAAGTACAATAACCACTTCTGTCATTAAAATGCTGTGAGCCACAAGAGTAGAAACTCATCCCTTCTACATGATTTAAAGCTCCTAGTGACACTCACCATGAGCAGGGCCATAAAAATGATCCTCAGTACTTATTTAACTGAAAAATAGCATTGTTCACAGCTACTTAATCGGATAGGGCACTGCAGATTTGCCATTTTCTCTTGGAACCTGCCTGCTTAATAATGACAAAAGAAGAGATTTTAATAGCTATAAAACAACTTGCAAAATTAAGTAATAACTTATATGCTTAAAACACTTGTACATAAAGCCAACTGCACACACTCTCTTTCACACAGAGGCCTATGGGGGTGGTTGTTAAAAATAAGAGACCTCATCATAAAATTCTATTAACTGTTGTCACTTTTTTTAAGTGGAGGGATTGTCATTTACACCATGTTATTTTCTTTTTTCATAATCAGGGAATTTAAAGATCCATATTGAATCCAGCATGTAGAACACCACCTCCTGATATGTACTGCATGCCCATGACAACTTTTAATTTGTTAGTAGTAGAGTACCTGCTACTGGTATAATGGAATAGGGGGGGTGGGGTGGAAGGGGTATGATGTCAGCATCATCAGAGAGCAGGCATGATGGTCAGCTTTATAGAGCAATATGGCTAAAATGCAGTTTAGGGCACAATAGAGGCCTGTGGAAGGAGATCTGGTTATACCCGAGGATTTATGAAAATTACATACCATAATTTTAACAAACAATTACTAGATGAGTGTGTGAAATCAGATTGTGTCAGAAATGCATGAGTAAATGCAATGATGAAGTTAGCAAATAAAACATAATTAGAAAAATTAAGTAGAATAGGAAAATAGATCAACATTCATTTGTGAATACCATAAGCTATCAAGCAGTTCCCAGCATACCACAGCTGGAAAAAAAACATATAAACTCACACAGCATGAGAGAACTACAGGATAATTCAACACCAGGTGCTTAGATTCATCTCCCAGTACTTCAATGCAGCATAAGGGGGAGAGGCTGCAATATTCAGATGAGATGCTAAGCTGAGGTCTCATATACCTGTTGGTGGTAGCTGTGGTGTATATAAATGGCACTTAATTGGCTTTATTCAAAATGTTATGTTATATGCAGATCAGATCTCAATACCATTACATATTATTCATAAAGTCATAATTTTCTTTAAACTGATTCCTTTTAACCCACAATTCTTTTGCCATAACCAGTTTAGCTTACTTAATCATTTTTACTTGTTATTAAACAATAATTCCTCACATCTCAGATTCCATATAGTCTAGATAACACAAGAATTTTTTATTTTGTTTGTATTTACCTGGTTTTGACCAAATGGTTTAGTTGAAAAAAATTCTGAGGCTGGGGAGAAAAGCTTCAACATATTATAATCATTTTTAAAACAGACATTGAATAATATACATTAACAATTACAAAAACATTTGCAAATGAAATTATATTCCTATGAAAAAAAGGATCTTCTACTGTATAATATATTCTTATTTCTTAGTAGATGTTGAGCCTTGAACATCTGAAGAGGTGGAATTGTCAAATATGCAATCAATGACATGATTAGTGCTAAGAAATTCAAAGGAATGGAGATACGGGAAGGAACTGGGTAATGCAGAAAGTGTTTATATTTTAGTTAAGAGGCTGGGAATGAAGCATGTCCATGCATAATTACATGATTATCATAGAGAGGTTGGGAGAGGAGCAGTGTCACAAAGCCATGTATATGACTCAGAAATGCAAGCAAAACTATTCAGATGCTGGTGAAGTTTGGCTGTTGGGTATAGAATTCTGAATGAAGATAAATTGGTTTGAAGATATGGCAAGCTTGAGGATAACAGTGGCATTTATGCAGGAAGTCTGTAGGAGGAGATGTATTGCTTAGATAGGAGAGGTTTTAGTTGTGTTTTGAGTTTGGATTTCAGTGGTACTGGGATGTGGTTCCATAGTTCAGCTACCGTATTTGAATACAGAAAGTCCTCATGGTATTAGATGACTTGGTTATAGTGATTATTGATTTTTCTCCAGAGTCTACAATTCTATTGGAGAATAGAGTAAGCTGGGAATTTTCTGGTTTATCAAGAAGTCTATATAGTGTAGTTAGCTCAAAATCAGCAAGATGCTTTGGTGTTTCTAGCCAATTTAATGGTCTGTGGGATAGGCAATGGTGTGGGCGATTGTCATAGTTAACTGCAATGTTGGCTATTTTACTATAATGTGGCTCAAGTCTGGACAGTTGTGAGATTTTAAAGTTAGTGAACCTTGAGGCAGCATAGACTACAGATGTCAGTAATAAGGTAAGTGTTCTGGCTATGTCAGTGAAATGGGTTTTAATCTGTATAATTTACTTAGTTTTTGGCTAGTTTCTTTAACCGTGTGTGATACATGATAGTCAAATTACAACTGGTCATCTATGATATCCAATAATGTTGTGTGTTTTACTTATCCTACATTGTGCTGCTGGCAGAAACCATAAAGACTGGTGCTGAACTTGGGTAAAGAGCAGTAATATATTTATGTTTTTAAGATTTAGTAGTAGTTGTGAAATTTTTAGCTATGTTTTAATTGATAAGGATTGTTATGTAAGCTCTCTGAGTTTATAGAGAGAGATTTGGCAAAGCAGACTTGGGTCAAGTCATCAGTATATTAAACTAGGGTATCATTTTTGTAGCAGTCCTTAGGTGACGTTATTGATTAATATTTTGAATAGTATGGGACCTAGTATAGATCCTTGTAGGGTACCAGTAAATATTAGGAAGAGGATGAAATAATTTTCCCTATCATTGTTTGTGTTTTGTTTCAGAAGTTGCTATGAAACCACTGCAGTGAAGAATTGATAACTTGTAAGGATGAATGTTTATCTAAGACTTTTTAGTGTGAGACTGTCTAAAAACTTTTGATAAGTTGTGGAAGATGGTGGAGACAAAACTTCCAGCATTTCTGTGGGTGTTGACAGTATTAACTAAATTCAGCAATAGAGTAGTTGTACAACAATGAGGATAGAAGCTGTATTGAGTTGGAGGCAGAAGCTGGTTATATATTAGATAAATGAGAATTGTGGGAAAAAATCTTTCTATTATTTTTGATAAGGGAGAGAAAATGAACCATGAACTGGAAACAGAACAGCTCACCACCACACAAGGAAAGAAACCAGTGATTACCTTTATATTTTATTAAAATTATAGTCCAGTCCAGTAGTAGATCCACAATGTGGTCCCACAAAACAGGTAAAGTAAGCACACAATGAATCCAATAAAATATGTTTATCAGCAAATACAAAGCATAAAATGCAGGCTCCTCTAGTGCTTCAGCTCTTCAACCTTTACAGAGTATGTTTTGTGGGACTACATTGTGGATCTACTACTGGACTGGACTATAATTTTAATAAAATATAAAGGTAATCACTGGCTTCTTTCCTTGTTTGGTCATCAGCAATACAAATACTTCTGTACCAAATGAAAGTAATGATTCTAACAACAGAAGTGGTGTCCCTTTAGATGGTCAACACCTTGGCCAATCAGAGTGAATAAAAGCAAGACAACCAATGCCAGTCGAGATAACCAGCTCAACCTCCATACAGACGTCAGCCCCATTACCAGAGTCACGATTACTGGAACCCAAATTGGAAATGATCTGCACTGCTACTACCTTGATGAGAAAGAATCAGGATGAAATATGTGAACAACCAATAACTATCATGACTATGAACCCAGCCATTCTTGGTCGACCAGTCTGACAATTTGAGTCCCAGTCAATGGAACAACTCTACCAGTGCTTCGAGATTACAAACTGATACAACTTTTAACCAGGTATTAACTCAAAACTGTAAAATTGTGACTGACAAGAAAGGCGATTTTTAATCTCAATTAATTCTGACTGTAGTGACTTATTTGAGCATGGTTTTACATTCATTCCTACAAAACATGCTAACTTGGCATATGTACTTATTGATTTAAAACAGTTTACTTGGAAACTGAATTTTGGGGTTCTTTTTAGTAACTCTGCTGACACTATGAACCCACTTCAGATTTCAAACTCATTAAATCCACCTTTGCACTCAAGTATTTTGTGTTATGAAAAAAACTTGTGAACTTGAAATTCATCAGTTATTAAATAATAAGATAAGGTTCAGCAATTGCAAGAATATAGGGTAAGGTGAAGTACAGTTATTAAAAGAACTAAGGAAAAAAAACCCTTAGATTTTTGAAACTGGACAAAAGAGGGGTGGGCTTGTTATTATGGATAGGAAAGATTATGTGGACAGAATGTGGCTGTTACTGTCTGATGAGACATATGAACAGGTATCTTTAAATGATGTTAACACATCCTGCAGAAAAATTTTAAAACACCTTAAATAATATGTTTATTGATCATCCAATTAATGTAGATGAGTTTAACTTCTTGAACATAACATCTCCTGTAGTGCCTACTATTTTTGGCATTCCAAAAATAAACAAATGCTTGCATCAACCACTCTTGTGACCAATCGTTGATACTGGAGGAGTCATCATATACCCCTGAGCTAAGTTTTTAGATGAGAAGTTAAAACATTTCATAATGAATGAAGCCCACCTTTATAAAGATTCTTGGAATTTTTTAGAAAAGTTAAAAACATGTTCTTTATACTGTTATTCCCCATCATATAGGTTTAGCTTACTTAAATATCTTTTTTTATAATAGTATTTACAATATTTTATTAATACTTATGAAACCTTGTTAGAAATTGTTTTAAAGAAGAATTATCTTATTTTTTACAGCTTACAGGAGTCATAATAGGCTCAGCCTGCAGTGGCTTGTTTGTGAATATTGTTAAGCTGAAGTGGGAAAGAAAGTTTCTTTTTAATTTTGAATTTATTAAATTTTTCAACTTTACACTCATTATTTAGACATATTTATTTTGTGAGATTCTAGTTTGGATAGGTTATCTGAATTTATGGCTTATATTAATAAAACAGAACATCACGCCTCGCACGTACAGCATGCACGGCCAAACCAATACTGAAAAACACAAAAGGCCAGCATAAATAGTCCAACGCTTTATTGGAAAATATGAAATTGGACATAAAAATGCCCCAACAATAAATAATAATTTTTATGTCCAATTTCATATTTTCCAATAAAGCGTTGACTATTTATGCTGGCCTTTTGTGTTTTTTTTATATTAATAAAACCACTGAATTTTTCAAGTTTTTCTTTGAATTTCATAGGTTCATAGGTAGGTATTAGGCTATTGGCCTTAGGGCCTATATAAGCCTAGCCAAACGGTACCCTGGCATTTGCCACCCAAGAAAATTATTTTCCTGTGCCCCTGTCAAGCAGAGTCACAGAAGTGATCCCCGGGGTGAATTTATTATCTCCCATCCAATCATCAAGATTTTTCTTGAAGAGTGCTAATGAGGAGGTTTGTTTGATATAGATAGATAGTTTATTCCAGAGTATGGGAAGTCTCTGAGACAGGAATCTATCCCTCCAGCATGTTCTGTTTATTGTGGTGACAAGGTTTAGGTCCCTAGAGCGTGTAGCTAAGAGGGATTGGGATTTCTTTACGTGGAGCATGTCCTACAGCTCTAGGTTTGACATAGCTTTGTATGTTAGGCAGAGATCGCCTCTGAGTAGGCGATATGCGACAGAGTAAAGCTGGAGTTTTTTGAGATGGTCTGCGTAGGGCATCTGTTTGAGGCCAGTAATCCTTTTTGTGAGGTATTTCTGTGGCCTTTCCAGTTGTTGTTGATGTCTTGTGAGGTACATACCAAAAGTTGCGTTGTACTCTGTAATGGGTCTAATGAGTGATGAGTAGAGGGGAACAATGACCTCTTTTTTCCTGAATGAGAAACCTTTTGTGATGAGGTGTGCCACGCAGAAGGATTTCCTGACTACTGTGGCGATGTGATTATCAAAGGAGAGACTACTGTCCACCTGTGTCCCAATGTCTCTTATCACACTTTCAGTGTTAACTAGACTACCGCCTATGTGGTAGTTCATGGGTACAGAGTTTTTATCAAAAGGGATGACAATGCACTATTTGGTACTGAGCTAGAGGCCATGGCTTTGACACCAGGCATCTGTCTCAGTGAGGCCCTTTTGTAGGATATCCACATCGTTAGGAGATTTGATTATGGCTCCTAGTTTGCAGTCATCTGCGAACTTTGTTAGCCAAAGACCTTCTGTGTTAGCCTGTACTTTAGAGAAGTAGATACCAAACAGGAGAGGACCTAGGGCTGAATCCTGTGGTACTCCACTTGTCACTGGTCTGAAGTTGGATTTAGAGTCTACTACTTTCACAGTGTGGATTCGGTCAGTGAGCCAGTTGGCAACCCATCTTGTGACATAGGGATTTATACCTAGTTTAGTGAGTCTGTCTATAATTCCAGAGTGGGGGATGGTGTCGAAAGCCTTGGCGAGATCTAGATAGGCTGTGTGTACCACTTTACCCTCATCTACAGCTTTGGTGACCACTTCAAAGAAGTCTATCAGGTTTAGGAGACATGATCTGCCTTTTACAAACCCGAACTGGGTAGGGTCCAGAGTCTGGAGATTACCAATGTCATTGTTTATATGTTCCATGATGATACGCTCCATAGCCTTGCAGACCAGGCTCGTCAGGCTAATGGGGTGGTAGTTCCCCCTTTGTGGAGTGGGATAACCGTTGCTGTGTGCCATTCAGTGGGCACAAAGCCTGAGGTGAGGCTATGATTGAACATAGTACTTAGGTGGGGTGCCAGTTTGTTCTGTAGTTCATGTAGAATGCAGCCTGGGATGTTGTCGGGTCCCATGGATGCTGAGTTCTTGGCTTTGAACAGTGTGTTTTTTACCTGTGCAGCCATGATTACAGTTACTTTGCATTCTTCCAGTATAGAGATGGGCCGTTTAGGGTATGAGAGAGGGGTAAAGTTAGCACTGAACCTATCTGCCAGGATGTTGGCAATATCAGTTGGTTCTGTATATTTAGTGCCATTGTGCAGTTACTGAGAGCAGATCTGAGTGTTGCCATTGAGATTCTTGACATAGAATGCTTTGTGGTTGTCTTTAGAATCAGTGGCAATTTTGTTTTCATAACTAACTTTGGAGGATTTTATGAGGGTTCTCAGCTTCTTACTGAGGCTGACCACGGAGTTCCTCCAATCATAGGATTTTACTCTTTTTTGCAACAGTTTTTCTTCTGTTGTAGAGTTTGTTTATAGCAGGGGACCACCAGATTGGCTTCCTTTTTTTTGGAGGATAGCATCTTGGTTCTGTTAGGGATTGCACGATCCATGCACTCGTGTAAGTGCTTATAAAGTGCAATTGTATAGGATTCAGCAGTCGTATCTCTATTGTCCGTCAGCATGGGTGTCGTGAAGTTTGCCACTTCTGTCTTAAGAAGCGTGAAGTTGGCTTTGGAGAAATCTTTTATGGTGGCTTCCCTAATGGGGGGGGTGGGGCTGGGATGTGGACGTCTAGGGTGATATGCTTGTGGTCGGATCTGACCATCGAGGAATTGACCTCTCGTGTGGAACACTGGTTGCCCATGTTGGTAATGACCAGGTCTAGGATATTGCTGCCCCTGGTGCGGGTGTAGATAAGTTGATCCAAGGCATTGGAATTTATGAATTCCAGAAAACGTTGAGCACAAGAGTTGGTACATGAGTAGTTTTCCCAGTTAATGGAGGGGTAATTGAAATCGCCCATTATTAGGGTGTTAGGTTGTACCCTAATATTTTCCAGTGTATCAAGAAATGAGGAGTGGGAATCCTGGGGCATGGTGGGGGATCTATAGCAAGCTACAATTTGCACTGTGGTCTTGACTAGAGTTAGTTGCACTTGGATAATCTCAGATGCATTATGCTGAGCAACTAGCCTAGATGTGTGGATATCCTTAATGAATATGGACACGCCTCCACCTTTAGTGCTTCGGTCCAAGTTAGGTGGCCGAAAGGTGTGGTATGAATTATAGCCTGGTAATGCAGGGGTGCTCTCTGGACCCTTGAACCAGGTCTCTGTCACTGCACAGATGTCGGTGTTCTCCATTTTAAGGAGTGCCTCGAGTGAGTGCATTTTGAGGTTTAGACTTCTAGCATTACCCTCAGATTTTGCTTGCTTGTACCTGTTAATGGTGGTGAATTTGTCATTTGAATCTTGCCTACAAAAGGCACTATAGGGGTGGCAAGAGCCTTAGCCAGTATCCGGAATCCCAAGGGTGACAGGTGCAGGCCATCTCTGGCAAAGCATTGCGGTTTGTTGATCATGTCATCCCAGGCAGACAGATACTGGATTCCCTTAGAATGACACTAGAAGCTTAGCCAATTGTTGAAGGCAATCATTTTGTCCTTGTACTGTGGTATCATTCTAGGTGATGGCAGGATGCTACTCAGGGCTAGGGTCATACCTGCCTGGGCTACAAGATCAGAAAGCTCCTCCATGTCTCTCTTCATGTAGTCCAGGGAGGTACACCACAGGTCATTCACACCAACATGGACAATGACAGAGTCATATTTGTACTTGCTGTGGAGTGATTTGTACTTGCTGTGGAGTCACCTGAGTGCATGCATTATGTGGCGGATCCTGGCACCTGACAGGCAGCTGACAGTGACTTTCTCCTTGTTTAGCCTGGTAAGTGGAACATCAGTGTGCCTGACTATAGAGTCACCTATGACTAGAGTGTTAGGTACGTTGTTATTCCTTATGGACTGCGGTTGAGTGGCACACTGAGTTTGTGGGCTATGTGTCATTTGTGTTGGGGGTGGAGGTTGCTTGCGTTTCTGCTTTGGAGGTCCCTGTTGCTTGGGTAGATTTTTTTTTGAGAGCCTCCACGAATGTAGGTGTGTGTTTTGTGTAAATGAAAGTGCTATAAATAACTCAGAAAAAACAGGATACTTAATGTTATATATCTCAGATTCATTAGCTCAGAGCCCTTCCTCCGATTAGCTTAGTGTGAAATGGCAGAAACAGTCCCAAGTTAACTTCTAAGTAATAAAGTTGAAACCTGAAACAACTTTAAAAAAAAGCTTGAAAGAACCAATGAGGTGCTTATTCCAAGGCATAGTTCAGGCAACCCCAGTCAGCCAATGATCACAAACAATTCACTCTCACTGAAATGCTATACTGGCTTTGGCTAAGCTATGATGACCTGGGGCATGTGCTCAGACACACAGCCTCTAATCAGAAACAACTAGGCCCAAAACACAAGGCTGAGTATGGACAATGCTACACTACCAACACTACTTAGGGAGAAAAAAACTGCAGAAATGTTTAAACAGATAAAGGATCAAGGAGAGACTAGACAATGCTTTTAAATGCAAACAAGTTATATGATACACTCCTAGCAAGAAATGAGAACAAACAAACCCAACCAGATGCTTAACAATTGTAGAAAATTCTACTTAATACCTCACACACAGTGAGTAAAATAAAAGTGCTATAAATAACTCCGAAATAAGCAAAAAACATAATATTGCCTTTTTGGGTATTTGGCTTAGTAAGGATTTTGGTAATAAAAGATTTTCTTCTCAAATATATCGTAAACCCACTTTCTCAAATGGATACTTTCATTTCATTTCAACTTTCATTTTACTAGTTTGTAGCCATCCTTACAGAAGTGTGCTGTAGTTAAAGAACAATTTGTTAGTGCACCACACATGGTTTTGGGTTTTGAAAATTTTTTTTACATGAATTTACATTAATAAAGAACATGTTTTTAGCATGCAAGTACCCTGTTTATTTCATCGATCAACTTATGTATGAGGTTATAAATAAGGGAAAGTGGATTTTCCACTCCTATTTTAAATTATGATGAAATTAGTAAAAGTGATTTTGTAAGTGGAAACGCTGACATTTTACATTCTGAACACTTATGGCACTGTTAACCTACCGTCAAGTATGTGTGAAGTTAATACTTCTTTTAAAGTTCCTTCATTTACTTGCTCTTTTATTAATCAATATAGGGCAGATAAATCTATGTTGAGAAGTATTACTGAAAAGAATTGGATTGTTTTTAAAGGTGACAAAAAGCTTTTAGAAAACATTGGTGATAAACCACAGATTATATGCAGGAAGGCTTTTAACTTAAAAAAAAATTGTTGAGTGGTTTGGTGGGCTCTTAACACAAAAGTTTCAAATACCATTCACATGTCAAAATGTGTCTGTCGTACAGTGTGTTAACACATTTTATTTGAACGTTAAAAAAAAAAAGCATTTTAAATTGAAGATGCATGTTATTATGATATTAAAAAAGTGAACATTTCTAATGCATTAGCCAGGCATATTGTAGAAGAACCAAGACCCACTTTTCAATTTTGAGTATTGCGAAACTGGATATAAACAAGGTGAGGTATGAGCTTTGCAGTTGAAGTGAGAGTTGTTCTGGCAGTTACTATTAAATGCTAGTAACTCATTCAGCTTGAATGATCTTGTCAATCAGTTGCTTGTTAAAACTAAAAACTTTAGCTGGATAAGTTATTTTACTATTAATGTTTTATCTGGAGAAATATTTGAATTAATTTTAGTGATCTATATATATATATATATATATATATATATATATATATATATATATATACACACACACACACATATATATATAATTTTTGTGATATATATATATATATATATATATATATATATATAAAACGTGTGTGTGTGTGTGTGTGTGTATATATATATATATATATATATATATATATATATATATATATATATAGTTTTATGTTATTGGATGTGGTGTCTTTAAATAGGTTAAATTAGGTGGGGGGAGTTCAACTAATAAATATGTTTAACTTTGAAGATGGATCTGATGAAGTTTTAAGTTAATAAAATGAAAACTCTTATCTAGAGATACTATTGTTTTATTTTTCATTATTATACCTATTTTTTTGTGGTGGTTTTAGCCTTTTGTTAGAGTCTTCTCAGTTTAAGCATTTGTGTTTCTTAGTTTGTGTTTGGTTTTCTCATTCACTATTCAGACTTTAGCATTGTGAATACCTTCTCAACAAACCCATGCTACTCTACCCACCATGGTCTGGCGATTGTTTTTTTTATAAATATTTTTTCCATGTCACATAATACAATTTTACATTCTGTATTTCCCCAGAGTGCACAGCCCACCACTTCAGATCCTTTTCTTAATTTTCATACCATAACTTCCATTTTCAAATACACATTTCAAACTTCTCCCCATACATTCCATGTAATATTTATTCATATGTTATAGTCAGCATTGCTTTAAGATAAAAGGCTCCAGTTACTAATATTTCCATTACCGCCTTTTTATAAATAAATCTAATTATTACTTCATGTACTTGAATGAATGAATGCATGGATATGTTATGGCGTAACTACTTTTATCTGACCATACTTCATTTAGATTTCCAAGCCTTATGAAATCTATATTCAGTATCATCCAGTCCTGGTGCATTCATCAGTTGTAATTAACCCCAAACTGTGTATTTCCTTTTCTTCTCTTATAATTGGCTTAGGTATTTGTCTAGCTGCAGCTACTACTTCTACTTCAAGTTCTTAATGCCCAAATTACTAGTGTGATCAAATAATTGTCTAACATGTGAATATACTCTTGCCATAATATGTTTCTTTGCACATTTCATCTTAACTTCATCCACCACATTTTCTATTTTTTCTTTCATATTTTTACTTTTACCTAGAAATGGACCCATTTTTTTTCTTCCAAAAACATTTTTTATACAGAATACATTTTCTACATACACTGTTGATGTAATACATTTGCCTTTATTACTGTTTTTCTATATCATCACTTTATTAGCTCTTCAGCAATATAAACACAGCTCACCTTTGCAGTAACTGTATTTCTGATGATGTTTATATGTCTTTGTTTGTTTTTCACTACTGCTCCCTATTCTCTTAAAAAGCCCTACATGTGCAAGAATCATGTGATAGTATCTTTGCTTATACTCTTAATGTCCCCTTAATATTGCCGTATGTATTCCATGCCTCAGTCTTTTTACTCCCTTTTATAATGTATCCTCCCATATCATTCACTTACACAAAAGTATAACAATGATGTCAACATCATGCATTCTTTTACCTCGTACTTCCTGCAACTCCTCAGATATACGTGCATCATTTCATTTTTAATTTTTCTCTTTCAGTACACTTTTTAGCCTTTCCAAGATTCGACTCTCCAAACCTCTTCAGTTGTCTACATACCATAACATCCTTGTCTGTTTTACCAGTTAGTTTTTTTAAATTAAAAATTCTTTATAATAAATTGTCATAACTTTTTTATTATTTTTTTATAAATCTTTTACCTATTTTTCATGTGTGCATAATCCAAGTATCATCTTCTTCTTCTTCATTAGGCTTTTTCCCAGTTAGGGATCACCATAGTGGATCACCTGTCTGCTCATGATTGGCAGTGGAGTTTTACAGTGCTGAGTTGCCAGCCCGGTGCTCAGCCTTCCACAGAAGGCACACACATGCACGCATTCATGTCTAGGGCCAATTTAGTGTGTCCAGTCCACCTACAGCATGTCTTTGGGATGTAGGAAGAAACCGGAGCACCCTGAGGAAACCCACATGACCACAGGGAGGACATGGAGACTCTGCACAGAAGGCACTCCAGCCAAGGAACGAACCGGAGAATCTCTTGCTGTGAGGCAGCAATGCTAACCGTTGCACCACCATGGCCGCCCTGCATATTCCAAGTATAATATAGCCCAATTAATCTTCACACATCAAGATCAAATAATTAAATATTACAACACCTTCCAGTTCTGTTATTGAATCATATACTTCTTTTCCCACTTGGTCGCCATCTTACTTCACGGTACAGAGCCTGTGGTCACTACATGCAATCCGGACCCTGATATTGCAGTAGCTCTTCCACCAGGCCCAACTCCTAAAACTTTTCACTGAGAACTTTGTCACTGAGCAATGTAAGCAGGTTTAACATGGAGCCTTGCTATTTATTAACTTTAACTAGTCAAATACATGCCTGCTCTGTACTTGAAAGTGGCTGTGATATTGCCCACAAAGAAGTTGTCCTTGCAATCTAAGGACCATAGCTAAGACAGGGAGAGAGGGGTAACTTCCCTTCCCTAGCTGCAAAGTGTCAGGGCACATGATCAGCTGATCATGATCTCTCTTTAATGCATTACCAGCTATTAAAAGCTTGCATTTGCAGCCAAACCTGAGCACTGCAGCTCTGTGTGTGTGGTCTAAACTGTAGCAACTGGTTGCTACATTGTTAGCGGGTATGTGGATCTAACTGTAATAAGCTATTCACTACACTTGTTTTTCTGAGGAGGTAGAGGTAAGGACCACTTCCTACGTTTGCCAATGTCCCTCCTATTGACAGACAGATTGCACTCTGTGTGCCATTTACTTAGTGTTTCTGTAGTCCTCATTTCTGCATTCACTAAATGAAAGAAAACCTGTTCTACTTTGTGTTTCATTGTAATGGCTTTGTACTGGAGAAAAACTGATTACCATCTGCAATAACTGACCAGTGTGTTGGGAGCCTACTAGACCCATCCTCGCTATGCTTGGCTTTGCTTTGGTCCCCAACCATGCCACCAGTTTCTACCCACTGCCTCTGCCATTATTTTTCCAATCAGTTCATTTCACCTGTGAACCCATTCCCTGACTATTTACAAACATCCTTACTATTATCATCTGAATAGTCCTTCTTGTATTTTCCGATTTCCATTTGACATTTATCATTCTCAACTATCTTTTTTCCCCACGTACTATTTTGTACTATATCCAATCAAACTCAGACCCCTCTCCAACAGCACTTAATTTGTTGTTCTACATTTCAGTTTCCTCTTTTCCCAAATAACCCTCACTTCTTCCTACCGTAGTAACATTTTCATACCCTAGCCTTTTAAAACCTTGTATTTCTCACATTTCAAAAACAGAAGAGAAGCTACCAAGACACCTTAACTCCCTTTCTTCATAGAAAATACTTTTCTACCAACCTTCTAGAAGCTTTCATACTCGATCACCACTTCATATCCTACAGCCATGCAACTTCTTGATTTCTACTTCCCCAATGCCTAGCATCAATAAAATACAGATCCCTTAACTTAATCATACTGCTCCATTCTGCTGTTCTCCTACTGAGCTGTTTATAATTCTACCATGACTCAATAATAGCTATGAACATATATCAGCTTTGTCACAACCATCTAGCCATATTTCCTCACTAAAATCTCCGCACATCACATCGAACCTATTTAATGATGCCCTTGCCTTCACACCAAATATAGACAAATGAACTCCAAAATGTCCTCCAAAACAATCAATAATACCTCAATATACTAAAATTCTTAGAGTAGTAACCATTCGCCCTAATCCTGAACCACCAATCAAAATCAACAAGATGCCTCTCTTCTACATACTACTCTAACCCAAAGATCCCATTCAAGTAATCTAAACATTTGTCACATAAATATTAGAAGCATTAAAAGATACAAAACTGCATACCTGTATTACCAGACACAAGCTTGATATTCTGTGAATGAAACTTGGTTTAAACTCAGGAAAAATGACTCTGAAATTATCCCTTACAGCTGTAATATCCACAATGACCATATAAGGAGGAAAGGTAGTGGCACTGCTGTAATATTCCCCAAATACCACAATATTCCCCTCTAAAATAAATCAGTACCAAAATCCAATTTGGCAGAGATTCTTATTACTTTCTGAAAATAAACAAATATACATTACTGTCCTCTGTACCCTTACTGGTGATTAATACAGCTACACTGGAACATATCCTACATTGGGTATCCATAACAATTCCACAAGAAAAAATGCTAGTAAGCAATGCCTATTGGTTGGATGCAATCTCTAACACCCCTACATCTAGCAATAACTGGTATGGTTTTACGCAAGTAGTCAATAGCCCTACACATTTATAGCAAAACATCAAATTCCTTATTAGTCTGGATTCTAGTATCTGCCCCTAACAAATTCACCACCACAGGTACAATCATAGACTTTCTCCGTGATAATCTCTCAATGTGTACAACCTCACATATCCACTTACACACCATGTTTACAAAACAAACACACAAGTTCATGTTTAACCCAGGACATATTCCTTAAGACCCTATCATCTATTCACTACATACTGTAAATTAATTAAGTGCACCTTTCCTAAATAGACTTTCACCTTTACAAGGAAGTGAATAAAAATAAATAATGCAGTTTGTCTGTCCAAGAAGAGTAGAATGCTAATGCAGGATAAAGAGGAAAACAAAAACACAAAAGAAAGGCAAAAATATAAAACACAACAATATACTGAAAATTTCAGAATGCTCCACAAATGTACTTAAAGGCAAATACATGAAGAGAAAAAGCTATACTATAACAATTTCGAGAGCAGTAGTAAATGCAATCCTAAAAAATCTGGTCAGACATTAAAGAAATCTTATATAGGTTCATAGATGTGTACTAGGCTAATGGCCCTGGAGCCTTTACAAGCCTAGTCCATAGGATTACCCTGGCATCATGCCACCCTACCTTAGTTTCTAGTGCCTCTGCTGAGCAGAGCCACTTGAGTGATCCCCAGGGTGAATTTTCTATTTCCCATCCACTCATCAAGATTTGTCTTGAAAAGGGCCAGTGAGGTGCTCTGCTTGACATGTATGGGAAATCTATTTTATAGCATAGGCAGTCTCTGGGTTATGAACCTGTCCCTCCAGCATGTTCTGTTGATTGTGGTAATGAGGTTGAGGTCTCTGGAGCATGTGATTCGGAGGGATTGGGATTTCTTTAGATGTAGCATTTCTAACAGAGCTGGGTCAAACTTGGCTTTGTAAGTCAAGCAGAGATGGCCTCTAAGTAGGCGATATGAGACAGAGAATAGTTGGAGTTTTTTGAGTCTGTCCATATAGGATAAGTGTTTAAGGCCTAGGATCCTCTTTGTGAGGTAGTTTTGCAGCCTCTCCAGTTGTTGCAGGTGTCTAGTGAGGTACATGCCAAATGGGGCATTGTACTCGATGATTGGCCTAATGAGGGAAGAGTAGAAGGAGACCATGACCTCTTTCTTCCTGGATGCAAAACCCTTACTAATGAGATGTGCCACATAGAAGGAGAGACTGACCACAGTGGCAATGTGTTGATCATAAAAGTGGTTGCTGTCAACCTCTGTTCCCATATATCTCATAACACCTTCTGTGTTCAGTGGACTACGATCAGTGTGGTAATTCATGGGAACTGGGTTTTTCCCAAAGGGGATGATGTCACATTATTTTGGCATTGAGCTTAAGGCTATGGTTCTGACACCAGTGATTGGGCTCAGTGAGGCATCTTGTAGGATGTCAACATCACATAGGGAGTTAATAGCCCCCAACTTGCAATCATCTGCAAACTTTGTCAGCCAGAGTCCCTTCATGTTGGCCTGGACTTCAGACAAGTAGATACCAAACAGGAGAGGACCCAGAACCGAACCCTGTGGAACTTCACTTGTGACTAGTCATCAGTCTGACTTGGACTCAAAGAACTCAACCAAGTTGAGCAGGCATGATCTACCCTTCACGAAACCAAACTGTGTGGGATCCAGAGTGCAGAGATTCCCTATATCCTTGTTTATTAGGCCCATGATGATGCGTTCCATAGCTTTGGATATCAGACTCATCAGGCTAATAGGGCAATAGTTCCCAGGGCCTGTAGTTGCTCCTCCTTTGTGGAGAGGGATAACTGTAGCAGTGCGCCATTCGGTAGGGACGAAGCCTGAGGTGAGGCTATGACTGAACAGGGCACGCAGGTGAGGTGCCAGTTCACTCTGTAGTTCATGTAGAACACAGCCAGGGATATTGTCAGGTCCCAAAGAAGCTGTATTCTTGGCCTTGGACAGTGCTGTTTTAACCTGTGCAGCAGTAATACTGGGTGCCTGGCAATCTGCTGGTATTGTGATTGGTATTTTGTGGGGGGAAGGGTAAAGTTTGCACTGAATCTGTCAGCCAGTATATTGCATTGACAATATATGTTGGTTAGGTATAGGAAGTGCCATTGTGCAGTAGCTCAGACCAAATCTGGGTATTGCCTTGGAGATTCTTTACATAACTATAGAAGGCCTTGTGGTTGTCTTTACTATCTGCTGCAATTCTGTTTTCATAGCTAGCTTTAGAGGATTTGATGAGGGATCTAAACTTTTTTCTGAGGCTGATAAGGGAGTTTTTCGAGTCTTGGGACTTCACCTTATTCCGCATCAGTTTCCTCCTCCTGTTATTGCCACTGTTGCATTGTTACTACATTGGTGTATGATTCGGCAGTCATGCAACTATTCTTCATTTGCATGGGTGCCGTGACATTAGCCACTTCTGTTTGTAGTAGCTCATTTTCTTCTTTAAATCTTTTCATCATCTCCCAGAATGCTTCATATTTACATTTAAATAGCTTTATCACTAATATCTCATTTAACCACTTTAAGACTTTTTACAGAATTCAAAGAAGCAACATTAACAACTGGCCCTAAACCTCCTCGTTTATTTGAATACAGAATCCCCGTTTCTACTGTTTTCGGTCTCCAGCCACATATAAATGAAAAAAAAAAGTTACATGCAATATTTTTTCACATATTATTTGCATCATGTATACACTTGCTAAATATGCTTTTTCCCATTAACACAGTTATTAAATAAACCCTTTTTTCTAAATGACTTGTATGTTTTCCAAAAGGGACAAATTTCCTTTATTCTGTTTCTTTCCATTGGACTCTACTAACATATTTACATCCAAATTTTATACTTAACACAGAATCTTCATTCATTGTAAAATATATACTTCCCACATTTGCTGTATAACCCAATGCTTTGTTTTTCTCATGATTTAAACATGCCGATTGCTTTTAGACATTCATATAAGCATAATAATACTTTTTGTCCAAACTTTTTAGTAATCACTATAATGTCATCTGCACAAGTTAGCATAATCAGAATTTTTATTCCATCATTTGTCAAGTAATCTGTATCCTTTGTTTTTAAGTTTACTTCACTTAGCATTACTGACCAAAGTAAATAATAATCAACTCATTGGACATCCCTGTCTTAAACAATTCATTATGTCTATCTATATATTCAACCCTCCATTTTGACCTAAAACTCTTACTCTGTAACTATTATATGCCAAAAAGCATAATCCCTTATTTTTTTTTACTTCTATTAAAATCATTCTCTATAACCAATAAAAGATTGTGCCTTATTGATATTGTCTCCTGTCATAAGCTTAACTGTTTCTGTTCTGTTTATAATGTCATCCACAAACTCCCTCACAATTAAAGTTTTCTCATATCCCTTTCACAATTAAAAATAATTCCTGGTATCCCTTTCCCTTTATACTATACAAACCATCTTCCATAATATGTGCCATTTTGCTTTCCATTTTCGTCTGTATTATTTTATTTAAAATCTTATAACCTGCATTATTCAACACTATTGGTCTCCAGTTTAATTTTTCTTCTTTCTTCCATATAAATTTAAGCATTACACTACATAATTTTAAACATAAAATCTTAACCATCATGCAATGCTTTTAAAAGTATTTTTGTCAAGGTGTCAGGATATCAAATGTATAAAAAGCAATCTCATCTGGTCCTGCAGCAGATTCCACATTCACTTGTCCAATCACTTTATCTAGCTGATATGCAGAAAAATTATTTTTCAGTACATTATAATTTATGTATTTTTTTGCACTGAAAACCTTCTAACATTTCATATTCTCTCCTTCTCATTTTTTTCTTTAAACATTTCTTGTTCATAGTCCACTGCAATATTTATAATCTGTTCCTGGGTTCTTTTCTCCTTTTAAATTTTTCATTTCTCTTAAAAGGCTACTATCTTCCTTCACTAATTAACTTAAATATGCTGATGC
This sequence comes from Protopterus annectens, assembly GCF_019279795.1. Classification (NCBI taxonomy): domain Eukaryota; kingdom Metazoa; phylum Chordata; order Ceratodontiformes; family Protopteridae; genus Protopterus; species Protopterus annectens. The sequence goes on along the minus strand of NC_056749.1, from coordinate 311,784,419 downwards.
CTCTTCTCTTCTGTCATGTAAAAATATTTTTGCTTAATTTACAAAACTATCTTTGCTTAATTTACAAATCATTCTTTCTTTCTTCTATTTTTTATCAAAATATTCTGTATTTTTTTTGTAAATCATTTAAAGCAGCTTTAAACTTTTTTCATACTTTTCTATTTTTCTTACATCTGTCTGCCACCCTAACAAACATTTTTTTTATATTTTTCTTTAAAATCAAGCTGCCATTCAGGCCATAAATTATGAAATGCTCTCCAAATCATCCTGCATCTCTCCTGACTGGAGGGTTGTCATTATACATCCTTTATTTAATGAGCCTCTTTTCTCATGTTTAGCAAACCGATTTTGCTGAAATACATCCTTTGAATTTTGTAGAGCATTTCCAACATCAGTAACAGCACTGACATTCATCATTGTGCCTTCTGCCATCTTCTCTTCCTCTTGCACCATCCTCCCATCTGCTGCTCGGCTATGAATCAGACAAGTGCATACCAAAAGGGCAGGAGAATTCCCCCAGTGCTCTTGCCACATTTTCCTTTGGATATGTGAATACCAGCTTTGGTTTATTTTGGAAATAGGTCACTATCCTAGTGGAATTAACCTGACCACAAATCTTAAAAAAAAAAAAAAGAATTAACATAAATGGATAATAATATGTTAAAAATAATTATACAAACAGTCTACATATTGAGAGGGGCCTCAATGGATTTGAGTAATAACTTTGTGTAGTTTGCCAGTTATGTTCAGAAAGACAGAAAGAATGCAAGTTGGCATTGTGTGACATATCAGTGGTTTGTTATTGTGTAAACAACTGTGTATGATGCATCCTCCTTCTCTTCTGTCTTTGGCTGTTTCAAAATTTCAGTATAGGTCTTGCATAAAATGGCAGCAATATCCATCTAGTCTAGTCAGCAGTGTGAAATGAGTGTTGTGTCAAAACTGTTTGATGTGGCAGTGTCTCCTTATCTGACACCTGACACAGGTAAAGTGAAGAGAAAGTCAGTGATAATAGAAAGGGCATGAGCTATGAATGAGCAGATGGAATATGAAGAAAATCCAATTACATTAACTGACAGTGAAGCAGGAACACAGCCAATATGCAAGAGAAATGAGACAGAGTTTACTGATGGTAATTTAGGATCTGCTCACAATATTGAAGGGATAGAAAATTATATCATTTCATTGTTTACTCCTTGCTTTTATTCCTTTAATAAAAACATGTTTTTATAACTGAGGACAATTGCACTGCAATTCTGGAACTCAGAAATTAGTAGGTGGTGCTCTTTATGGATGACAGAAGCAAATGGGAACAGCAGGTCAGGTCCAGATTCATTTAATCTGATTTTCACTTTTTTTTAATGCAAACATGCATTTTTTTACTTCTACACTTAAAGCTGATATACTAATCTACACCTCTAGCTTAGTTTGGTATCTGTAAGTAAAGTATTTTAGATGAGGTATAACATGAAGTTGTCTGATGATAAGAGTTGTCTCATGAATGGAGAAACTTCTCCTGTTATGATGATTGTGGTCTTACAGAATGCGTGGCATATCAGATTTCCTGCCAAGTATGTTCATGGAGGAAGCCGTGAGTTAATCTAGTTTGTCTTCAGGTAAACAGTAGATAAACTAATGATCAAAAGGTGAAAGAGTATTTTTAATTATTGCATCTTGCCCAACAACTGCGTGTTGAATGATTGGATTAAAATCTAAGATGTTGAAGTATTCAACTTTCTAAGATGTGTTATAGACATATTTAACAGGGATTACTCAGTAATATTATCTGTTACTTTATCAGTAGGACTACTGAATTACATTCTTCATCAGTATTGTTACTTTGCGGGTTACCTTCAAGAAAAGTGGGACTTTGAATGTCATATATAATAATTAAGGAAGTCTGAACCATTGTAAGGAAATGTAGCAGACCTTGCTGTTGCTTAACTGAACATCGTGTCTCAGTCCTCATTTTGACACTTAATAGGAAGGTATATATACTGAAATGCAAAGTAGCAATTATTTCTCAACAGCCTTAAGATGAAACAAGCAGGGACAAGTTCCTTTTCTTATTGAGCCAAAGAACATAAGTCAGTATGTATTCCTAAATGAGGAGCTTATCTTCCTGAATAATAGTATTTTTATTTTATTTATTTCACATTTGTTAACCAAGTTGGTCCAGCTGGGAAAGAATGTACCCTTTTTCAGTGAAGACCCGAGGGGAAAAGCCCCAGACATACAAGTAGAAACAAGTTTAGAGTAATACAGAGCAAAATAATGCAATGAATACTATGGATAAGAAAAAATAATGTACTCCATGGAATTATACACAGCTTTATACATAAAAAAGTATTATAAGGTTGCAAGAAGAAAAACACAATAATAAATCCAGGAGGTATGCAGTAAGGGAAGTGAGGTTCTATGTATTATTTTGAAAATAAACAAGGTATTATTGGATTAGTGGCTAGAAGGAGAATTGTGTATGTGCAGGGGGCCTCAGATCTGAGGATGAAACTAATGCAGAAGTAAAACATAGAGAAACGAGTATGTACAAGGGGGGGACCTCAGATCAGAGGAAGAAATGGTGCAGAAGAAAAAAGTAGAGAAGGGATGTAGAGATCTAGACAGCGGGTGTAGAAGGGAGAGCAGTTAGATGTAAGTTATAGAACAAGGAAAGGTCGTATAGTTCAGACTTAGTGGTGAAGTGAGTATAGGGAGTGGGAGGGCTAAGTAGTGTGGGTACAGGTACATATAGGGTTGTTATGGATATACAGTATCAGGTCATGTTTGAAGTTAGGAAGGGAGGTATGCCTTCTGATTTGGAGTGGAAGATTGTTCCAGATAAGGGAGATGGTGTTTACAGAGTATTTTACCTATGTTCTTGTTGGGTCTATAGACTTGTAGCAAGTGTTTATCGGAGCTGTGCAGGGAATGGGGAGGGGTGTACCAGAAGATCAGGTTGGATAGAGATGGACAGTCAGAGTTTGAATTAAGTATTCTAAAAGCTTGGATCAGCTGACTTTTGGCCAGAAGGTTTGGGAATTCGAGCCAATGTATTTTTTTGAGTGTGGTGCAGCGATGGGATTTATATTGGATGCTGGTGACAAATCTAGCAATTTTTTTTTGTAGGTTTGGTCTAGCTTTGTCAACAGGTTATTTTGTAGATTGAAAAATAGAGAGGAGCCATAGAGGAGGGCAGGGAGGAGACAGGATTGGGCTAGCAGTTGTTTGGAGTTGGGGGTCAGGACTTTGATATTTCTGTATAGCAGGCCCATTTTTAGTGTGTTTTCTTTATGGAATGAAGTATGTGGAGGTCTAGTTTGAGCTAGTCATCTATGATGACACCCAGGAGTTTAGTGTGTGAGTCTGGTCTTATGATGGTGCCATTTAGAGGGGATATGAGAAAGCTGGATTTGTGGTGGGCTAGAGTTTTAGGTAGGAATAATAAGAGCTTAGTTTTTGAGGGGTTCAGAATGAGTTGATTGTTGGTGAGCCACTTCTCTACAGAATGAAATGAAGTTTGGGTGGTATGGCTGAGGTTGTTGATAGTCAGAAATGGAAATCAGAGTTGAATCATCTGCATACTGTATGATAGAGGAGAGGTTACAGACAGTCTGTAGGTCATTGGTGAAGAGATTGAAAAGGAGGGGACTGAGATTTCAGCCTTGAAGAATACCGGTCTGAACTGCCAGAAAGGGTGCAAAGGAATTTTGCCCTTTAACTGCTTGTAGGTGATTGGACAGGTAACTTGAGAACCAATTAAGAGTGGGGATGGAAATGTTCAGATGAGAAAATTTATGAAGTAGAAGGTTGGGAGAGATCTAAGAAAAGGCAGGACATGAGTTTGTTATTGTCTCTGGCCTCAGCTACTGTATGTTATAAGGATAAGAGTGCAGTGTTAGTACTATGTTTGGGTCTGAAGCCATGCTGGGTGGTGGTTAAAAGATTGTTTTGAGTAAGGTGGGAAAGTAGTTGAGAATGGATACACTTTTTGAGAATTTTGGAGAGGGAAGAAAGAATAGCAATGGGAAGGAAGTTAGATGGTTCTGTAAAGTTACCTCCTTTATGTAGTGGGATAGTGTAGTACTGCTCCCAAATAGAGGGGGCAGTAGATTCTTGGATTGAGCGGTTGATAAGAATGGTGGCAGGAAGGGCAATAGAGTTAGCAGCAAGTTTTTGGAATTGGGGAGGTAGGTTGTCAGGGGCAGGGGAACAAGGTTTGAGTTTACTGAGGAGAGTTTTAATATAACTAACAGATACAGGTTTGAGCATGAAGGGATCAGAGAGGTTAGTGGAGTCAGACTGGGGATATGAAAAAGGTGTGGGCTTGGTAGTGGAAGTAGTAGAACTGGAAGTGGAATTAGAGGTAGGGTTGGGGGTGGTTGTTAGGTACTAGTTTAGAAATGGTATCAATGAAGTAGTGATTTAAATGGATGGCTGTATCCGAGGGTGATTGATTGGAGGAGGGTTGGGAGTTGTGGGTGCGCCAGGGTTGAGAAGAGTTTTTATGGTTGACCAGAACTTCTGGGAGTTACTAGTGTGCAGAGATTGGTCAGAGAAGTGAAAGTTTATTTTGTCCTGGTTGACTTTTTTTTTTTGTACGGTTTCTAAGTTCCCTGTACGATTGTAGGAAGGCAAGAGATTTGCTTTTCTGATATTCTTTCCAAGTAGCATCTCTTTTATGCATAAGGTGGAAGGTGTCTTTGAATAGCCAGGGGGCATGTTTGACTTCTATTTTCCTGATGAGGGCAAGAGAGTTGAGTATGTTTAGGAATGTCTGGTTGAAGTAGCTGACTGCATTGTTTAAAGGTAAAGAGTATAGGCAGGACCAGTTAATTTTGGAGAGGATTTCAGTTAAGGAGCTGGTTTGAATTTTCTTTGGTTACGGATATATTTTATGAGGTGAGCACTAGTGAGGTTGGGTGAGTACCTAGTAATATGGATAGGCAGGTGGTCACTGATGGTCAGTTAGTGTACCTGTGTGGTGGTACCAATTTGAAGAATTTACGAAAATCCAGTCTAGGATAGAATTGGTGTGGTTGAGACTATGGGAAGGTGTAGCAGAATTAACTGAGTTCCAGTCTATATTTATATCCCCAAGAATTATAGTTTCAAAGGGGATGTGATGAAAACACCAAGATAAGATGTCTTCAAGGATGGTAATGTTATTCCCTGGTGGGATATATATTGAGGCCATGGCCAGTTTTTGGTAGGTGTTGATATGGCAGGTTACTATGAGTAGCTCTGCAGGGTGGAAAGAGAGAGGGGTAATGGTGAGTAGTAAGATATTGAGAGAGTCAGAATGGAGAATAGCAATACCACCTTCCCTTTTGGTAGATTTATCCAGTCTGTAGATGTTGAAATGGGGGGGGGGCAAATCTCTGAATTGTGGATGTGGGGTTTTAGCCATGTTTCACAGAGAGAGTTAAGATGTGGGGGTTATAGTGTTGTATGAGTGCATGGAGTTCAGACACTTTGCTGGAGATGGTCTGAATGTTAAGAGAGAAGAATTTTAGTCTTTTGGTTCTGTGTGGTGAAGTGAAAGTAGATGGGGAGGTAGTAGTGAGAGAGGGAGTGATAGAGGTGTGGGGGGAGAAAGTAGTAGTGACAGCAGATGGAGTGGTGGACCAGGAAGATGAGAATTGCTTATTAGGACCAGAGTTGGGGTGTATATCAACTTAAAGGAGGAGTGAGTTCAGGAGAGAGAGTAAAAGTTAGTTGGGGGAGAGGATTCAGAAATTTTGATTTTAACTTTGGGATTTATTTTGGTGAGGGGAGTCATTTTGTTTTGAAAAATAAGTAGTGTGGTAGAGTGTAGTGAGTGTAGGCATCGAGGAGTAAGGTAGGAGATTGACTGAATTTGGGAGGGATGTAGGTTCCTAGAGGAAGGTAAGGGGAGAATTACAGGAGAGCGTGATAAGATGGGAGGTATGTCATTGTACATAGCAAAGGACGGAGAAAAAGAAGTGGCGTCTTTAGTGTGCTGTGAAGGGTGTGAGGTATGGAGGGGAGGGTATAGGTTGGGAGGTAAGAGGGGTAGTTAGAAAGTGGAAGCACTATAGGTGGATGGAAGAGTTTTACTGGCTTTTGGGAAGAGTTTATACATATTTCATCATTTGTAGATTAGTGTGTCCAGAAGTAAAGACATCCTAGCTTCAAAGACGAGACAGTTACACTTATTGATGGCTGCATAGTTATATTCATAAGCAGGGCTAAAGTGTGTTCATCTAATTATTTGTCATATTCCAAGTTTTGGACTGAAAAGTATGGTAATACTGTATTGGAGTATTCTAATCTAGGTAGGGCAATGTTTGTAGTGATGGGTTTTCTAGTTTCTTTTGTAAGTAAGTTGGATATCTTGTAGGCTACTTTATGTTCGATTGAACCTTTTGTGACTGTATTTCAATGTGTGGTGAAAAAGTGTGTTTGATCCATGTTTAATCATATATATTTTTTGTTGAAATATAACTGGAAGTTGCTGATGATACGGATCTATGATATGAAGTGAGGATGCTGTGAAAAGTCTTTTAATTGCACCAGTTAGTATTACTTTTGATTTTATTGATACTCAATGTGTTTATCAGTGTGAAACTTGTGATACAATACCCCACTCAGGTATTCTAGACAAGCTCACTAATTTAGGTATAAAACTTTTTATCACCCAGTGGATAATAAACTGGCTCACTGATAGGAAACAGGAGGTTAAAATAGATGAGGCCATCTCCGCCAAGAGTACATTCCGTAGCAGAGTCCCCTCAGGCTCCATACTGGGCCTGCTCCTTTTTGTCATCTATTTCTCTGAAATGGAAGCAAATGCCAAAGGTTGAGATTTATGGCTGACTACGTTTGTAGAAGGCAAGCTGGGAGTTGTCATCAACCCCTCTTCAGACACTAATATTCAAGAATGTCCGTCTCTGGCTATCAAATGGTGCCAAAGCCATGGTCTTAAACTCTCTGCTAAGAAATGTATAATTGTACCCTTTGGGAATAATACCATCCTGGTTAATTACCATGTTGATAATACTCCTCTATGTTTCGACCCAATGGTCAGGGATCTGAATATGAAGATGGACAGCAGCCTTACCTTCAACCACCACATGGCCATTGTGGAGGGGAAATCCTATTATGTTATGCAACTTATAAGTAAGGGCATTTGCATCTAAGTCACAAAAGGTCATTATCCATCTGTTCTCCTCCCTTATCAGACCTGACCAGGCATATGCAGCAACTAGAGTGACCTCAGAGGTTCCTTACAAAAACAATATAAGGTGTAAAAAAAAAGACTTATGCAGAGCACCTTAAAGCCCTTTTGCTCTAACCAGTCTCCTATAGATTGCTGAGGGATGATTATGCCTGGTTTGCAAGGTATCTGCAAACTCCACATTTATGAATCTCAGACATATTCCTAAATCAGAGTACCAGAAATTAAAGGTATAGGGACTTGAATTTTGACTGTGACTTAAACAGGGCATGCTAAAGAGACAGATGTTTGTCCCAGTGGCTGCCCCTCCTATGGAATTGGCTTCCCATCCATGTGAAGCTGAGTTCATCTGTTACCCAGTTTTTCACGAACCTTAACCAGTGAATGGGGAATAAGAAATTTACACCGGGCCAGGCACCCGTGTTCCTTATGGACAGAGGTAGATTATAAATGCCTGATTTTCAATGTCCTATTCAGGTGTAGAACATTATTATTCTTTTGTGAAAACAGAAGTAGATTATAAATGCCTGATTTTCAATGTCCTATTCAGGTGTAGAACATTATTATTCTTTTGTGAAAACTTGGCTAGGCTTAAAAAGGCCACCAGGCCATTAGCCTAGTAATAATCTATGAATGTGGATGAAAATAAAATTCTCCTATTTGAGATTCTTTGCATTTTTTGTGTGTGTGTGTGTTTAAAAGTGTATGGCAAACTATGCTTTTAGACAATTATTTCAAGACAAAAGGACATCATACAGAAATTTATTTTTGTTAGGAAGGATTTGATTGACAGTCTCTGTAGGTATGATGTCAGTAGAGTTACCCATGTTTTTAAAACAACGGCTTTGTCACTTACCTGTATGTAAGAAGTACATTTCAAAAAGGAGCTAATCAAAAGCATGACTATTGTTTGTACTATTGCCTTTGCTTTTGAAGTGAATACATATCACTAAAAACTTCACACAATAATCATTTAGGTTACAGTAATGAGATTACATTACATAAGGCCCTATACCTTGATTCTGTCTCCTACAGGCTTTTGAGGGGCAAAATATGTTTGGCATACAGGGCATTGTCAGACCCCACTCTGATGGATCTCATGCATATCCGCAAAACAAACTGTACCACAATTACCCATTCTAAAGACTTAAACCTTGCCTGTGATATAAATAGGACCTGCTGGGGAGATAGGTATGTATCCTAGGCACTACCCCATCTATGGAACAGGCTCCCCAGCCACGCTAAGCAGAGTTCCTCTTTAATCCAATTCAAGTGCAACTTGAACAATTGGATGGAAAACTGGAAATTCATCCCTGGTTTGGCACCTAATTCTCTTATGCAAACAGGTAACCTGTAAATGGTTCATCTCCCAGGCCCATGCTTACACTTATCAAGGGTATCAGAACTTGTCAGATATTTGGGAAGCATGGCTAGGCTTGAAAAGGCCCTTGTGGTCATTATCCTATTAAACAGGGTAAACACCTATGAACCTATACATTGTAAAGGTGAGAAATCCCCCCAATGCCATTGGATACAGGAAGGATTGTCTCTGTAAAAAGTCTTGCTGAAAATGGTTTTTAATGATATCGATTTGGTGTAATGGAATTCCCTGAAATTCCTAATAATGAACCACCATAAATCCCTTTCAAAAATAGAATAAAGTAATAAACTTATAACAAAAATATAAATATATTCACAATTATATCAGTATAAAAATAAAAACTTTAGTAATACTCAAGGCAATTACAGCAATTGATTTCATTCTTTTTCTAGTTTCCTGATCTTCAAAATGTATATGAAAGTTTGAAGCCCTCTTAAATGCATTTAAAATTTACCAAGACATTTGAGTGAAGTCTATAACTGATATTTCCAGAATAAACCATATAGTGGTAATGCCATATCTATCCAAAGCAAAATCAGAGTCTGTAAGGGTTTAGTACTAGAGTCGGAATAACTCTGATCAGACTCTAGTATGAAGATAAGTCAGCATTCATGATCCCACAGCAGGATTGTAATGATGAGGAACAGTGTACTTTCAGGCACCAGGTGCAGGAGCTACTACTAAAAGGACAACATGAGCTGATGTTGATAACAGGGAGACTGAATGCTCATATTGGGATAGACAGACGAGATGTATGCTTCTCAAGTGACCAGATTTCTGCCTCATAATTTTAGTCTGTTACTCATAGACTCTTGGTTTTCTGTAAAATCATTGACAAATCATTCAGGATGGAAGCCAGAAAACAATGACATGCATTTGAGTTTGACTGTATACCCTTCAGAAAATTCATACTAATGGAAAACCTGTTGTTCTATCACATTTCCAAGTTTCTAAGATGAATATTTAAACATTGTCCCTGTCTTTGGACATTTGATCCCCTATTATTTATAGCTTTGTCCAGGTTTCTTGCTTTAATAAGTTGTGAGATATGAGAAGGGGATATGTGAGAACTGCCTGGGTCCACAGGAATAGGTCAAAGGGAATAAAGAGGAGGAAGCCATTGTAGACTTCTGATTGACAAATAGCTTGGTAGTGGTCATGTGTGTTTAAGCAAGAGAGTGAGTAAGTCACAATATAACATTCAAGAGTGGCCTATATGTCACTCAAGTATACTTCTTCCTAGTAAGCAGAGGCTGTTTGTGGTAAAATCACAGATCGCAAAGTCATCCCCAGAAAAACAGTCGTCCTACCATATAAACCATTGATGGCCACAATCAGCTGCATGCAGTGGTCAGAGAAAGTTCTAGCTCAACAGAGACTAGGCTGAATACTTGGCCATTGACTGGAACATAAGTACAAGAGTTCACTGAAATATTAAGGGCTGTAGCACCTCAGGTGGAAGAGGAATTAGGCACAGCTGAAGAAGAATGACAGCATCTCAAAACAGCAGTGAGTGAAAACAATAGAAAAGAGGTATAGCTGAGCAAGATATGGAGATAAGGTGCATAAGGAAATCTGTGCTGGAATGCAGAAGTGCTTGAAGTTGTCAAAAGAAAGAAGGGATGCAGAAAAAATTGGGGATAGAAAAAATGAACCAGACTAAGAAGGAATGCTGGTTTCCTAACAAAGAGGCTTCGAAAGCAGTTGCAAAAGTAAAAAGAGCAAGGAATCATTGGCAATCTGTCAGCATCTGAAAAGGGACTAAGATAGGATATAAACAACCTCTACTAGGTTAAAAGGCAAAGACAATAAAAAAACAGTCATCAGATACCATTCCTAAGGGATTCTCACCAGTCTACAAAGCATCAAAGGCAGATGGAGGCGAGACTTCATCCGTCTCGGAATTCAAAACTCCTTACATGGGAAGCAATAAAGAGGAAGAAAAGACCACACGGTAGAAGTCCAAACATTACTTAAGAAAACAAAGACATGGGAAAGCTGCAGGTTCAGATGATGATAGAACAGATATAATCAAGATTTCAGGGTGAGTTCAAACAGAAATGGCTCCTGAGAGTAAATAAAGGCATATCCTAGATGACTGTAGAATAAATATTGGAGTGCCAGTGTGCAAGGAAAAGCTGACCTTTCACAACTGTAGCAGTATAGTGGTATCAAACTCCTGACACACTACATAAAAAAGCTGGAGGGGTGATTGTACTACTCAATCTTTTCATATTCATTTAACAAAGTAAGATGGGAGAAGGGCTGTTTAGATTCAGATCAGGATTCAGCACAGCTGACCTGATAGTGTAACAGATAGTGGAGAAAAATCTCAAGATTAGAGAGAGACCAAGTGGGCATTCCAATCATGGAGAAAGAATATGACCTCGGAAGCCATTATGGTTTACAGTCCCAGAAACATAAAAAAACGCACCAAAAATTAGGACTCCTATAAAGGCATAACTGTTATCTGAACCCCTCTACCAGAAAGACCCTTGCCTTCTCCTGTACCTATTGTATGGTGCTCCTCTGTTTTTGAATTTTCAGCTCAACCTTCAAATTAAATTAGAAACCTGCTACAATAAAATCTGCAAATTTGCCACCAACTCTAGGAACTCATCCCATCACTGCATCTCCCTCCAATCACTGCAGTGGCTCCAGCTTCCCAACTATCTGAACCTCCTTAAACTCACCACTGCCCAGAAGCTCATATTTAACTCATCTTCCTGTCCCTCTCTCTCTCCACATCCTTAACCCCTGTATTCCTAATTGCTCACTTAGGTCAGAAAATCAGAACCTGCTCAAAATCAACAAACCTTTAGGGTCACCTGGACACACTCTGCTATCCTGATCCTTAGCTAAAGTATGGAACTCTCTTCCTGCCTCCATTAGAAATACTCATACCCACTCTAATTTGAAATCCCTCCTCCACTGCCACCTATCTTCAAAGTGGGAATGCCCTTGCTCCTTCCTCACGTAGGACCCTCCTATATCAAAACCCACCTTCTAACTCTGTGCATCATCTCTGCACTCACATCATTTGCCCTCCTACTCCTCCTCAACCTCCAGATTTTGTTCCTAGTTTATTTCCACCAATTTCTCGTCCTCAAATATAATTCACTGTTAATGACCCTTAGACTCCTCTGTTCCTAGATTTTTACTACTGATATTGTGGAATGTAAAATTTCAGTTGTAATTCAGTGTTAATGACTCTTAGACTGAACACTTGCTAGATTTTATTATTATTGTAGAATGTAGAAATTATTTACTGGAGAATGTTGCATAAAGCTGTATAACTTCTTTGCTTTGTATGTGTATATGCTAATATGTTTGTCATCGTTACAGGAGCTTTTCTCCCCAGGCCTCAACTGCAAATTGGCTCTCTTTAGGCTCAGTGGACTTTCCCGGTCATCAAACTGAAATAAATAAATATATAATGTGCAAACACCCAATGACAGAATTGTGGCAAGTCTTTTGTCTCAGAGATTTTCAGTGGGCGTTGGGGTCCATCAGGGTTTAACTGCCAGACCACTGCTGTACATAATATTGATTGTCTACCCTAGTAAATAGGTTAAGGGGATAGATCAACAAAACCACTCACAAAGTGACATTACAAGCAGAATCTGGAGGAACTTAAAATTTTATGGGAATTGAAAATGAAGCACACAGGATGAAATGGAATATAAGACGACATTTTTTTCATTTACTTTTTTTTTTAGTGCATTTGTTTACCGAGATAGTCCAACTGGGCATAAAGTTATCCCTCTTTAGTGGTTGCCTGGGAAGAAGTACTCCAGAAAATTTCCAATGTTACATAAAGAATATAGTAAACGGAGGTAATCAAGTAATCAACTAATTTACAAAATGTAAACAGTGTCATTAATTAATAGCATCATGTAATTAACTAAGAAACCTTTTCCAGGGAGAAAAGCATAAAAAATAAATGATAGACATAAACAGAGATAGAGAAATAATCAGCAAAAATACAACATTTTAACATATCATTCATTAATTGCAGCATCATATAAAGAGCTATGAAACATATTTATTTTTTTAACATTTGTTAACTGGAAAAGTGTGACTTGGAACTAAGCCAATTTTTAGTGGAGGCCCATGGAGAAACATTGCCGAAGCATGTCTTTATAATGTGGGAGGAAACCGAAACACCCACAGAAAACCCACATGAATGCAGGGAGGACATGCCGACTCTGCCTCTGCACAGAAGGCACTCCAGCCAAGAATCAAACCAGAGAAACTCTTGCTGTGAGGCAACGATGCTACTGCTGCACCACTGCGGCATCCATATTTCAAAATGAACTTGAGAAAAGGAAGAAACTGGAGGATTAGTATTAAGAGGTGATGGAGAGTTTTTAGATATGTAGAATGTAGAAGAGGATGATAAGGACATGGAAGAGGTTTTTGGACCAATAACTAAAGGAATAGTGCTTGGAAAGAAAGAGAGAATGCATACATTTATCATCCAGGAGCTGTGTGTGTACAGAGTCAGATATCTTTTACATATTGTCTTTTTTGTGACTTAGCGTTGGTGTTTACTGTTTTTCTTATAGTGAGTGGAAAGGAGTTCCAAGTTTGGCCTGAAAGCAGGAGTACAGACAGTGTGTCTCCAGCTGAGTTTGTTATCTTTTGTAATAGTCAGTAACATTTGCAGTGGATCTCAGCTGACTACTTGTGTTACAAAGTTGGAGAATATTTTTTCAAACTAATACGTATTTGGGTAATGGGAAGTAACTAGATGAGAAAGTGTAAGACAAATCTTAGCTCTAAACAGTGAAATATTTTTAGGCCAGACAGTGATGAGTCCTATAATGGTGACTTGTGGCAAATTTTGCCACTTCATTTAAGCACTGTTCCAAGAGTAGGAGTTGAGTGTATTGTAGGTCAATGAAGATGGATGCAGCATGAAGTACTGTAGGGATAACAAGGGATTGAGCAATAATTTTTAAGGCATTATCTGTGAGGTATTATTTGACTCTATAGAGAGCACATAGCTTTTGATTAGTGGTTTTTACCGCATGTTTTATGTGATCAAGAAATTTCAAACTTTCAATAGAGATCTTTAGAAGCTCGCTTTCATTTATTTCTATATCGGTGTGGTTAGCAGAAGTGATATTGAAATTATTTTTGTAGTCATTCGAATGCTTTGCACTAAACGGGAATTTTTTTTTTGTTCTTGAATAATTTGCATTATATGATGGTGGAATGTGTAGAAGTTAGGTAGAGATCATTAATGAACATATTGAACAGCAGGGAACCTAAAATGGATCCTTAAAGGATATCCATCATAATGGGAAGGAAAGAGGAGATGCCATTTGGTGTTTTATTGCTTGTTGCCTAATTAAGAGGTAGCTGGAAAACCAAGATAATGAAGTTTCACATGTTCCTGGGAAAGCTGGTTTTCTAAGCAATTTCTGGTGGGATATCTTGTCAAAAACATTGGCTAAATCTATGAAAAGTGCCAAGACTAAGTTCCCAAAGGTAGAATACATCAGTTAACAGAGAGCACATCATCTGCCTATACCACCTGCATGCATTATAACAGCATTATGTATGATAATGCACTAGATGCAGCATGGAGGCATTTTCAACATGCTTATTAATAAAATTAACATTGACATTAAAAAATTAAATATCATAGCCATTGTTAATATGTCTGTGATAGGGTAATTCATCAGTGTTTAATGTTCACAGTCTGCAATGTAATGTCACCACCATTGTTTAGTATTTTTAATTATGTCACAACTTTAGTGCATGGAACAATCCATGCAATTCAGACAGAGTCTCATAGTGTGCTCTAATTGGCTAATACAGATTAATCAGTTAGCATGACAGAATCTCCAGTTCAGAGATGAGTAAATTCACAAAAAGGAATACCTCATCAGCTGCTAATTACCATGTCTCTGAATCAAACACATCACTGACAGACATGACAGGGCAAATGTTTTCCCTACCAAGCTGGGAACATAGACAATTAACTGCATGCACATGGACAAACACACTCCCAGACATCCCCAAATAATGCACGCACACACACACACACACACACACACACACCTATGTATTCATAAACAAGGCCCCTGCACATTCACTCACAAGCAAAGAAATGCTCACCCAGACCCTGAAATACATGTTCCAGTACTCATATTCACTTACACACACCTCTCATCATGCGACTACCCAGCCACACACACACACACACACACACACACACACACACACACACACACACACACCCACATTCATGCCCTTATAGACATGCAGGGAAATACATGTGCACACACTGTCTTGACTTTTCCCATAGGATTGAATGGCTGAATATAGTCCAAAGACAGCATTCACTTTTTCACCCTAGGGAAGCCATGAAAACTGTGATGGTTTTGTTCCAGAGCCATCACTATTTCCACAGCAGAGCACAATGAATAGCATTAGCAGCTCCTCTGAGCTATTGTATTAAAATGTAGTTTTCCAGTGAAACATGTCTCCATTCTATGGCCATTGTCAGGGGTGAAAATTATAGCAGGAGAGAACTCTCTGAATGGGATTACCAAAATGCAGAAGCCTTCTGAGTAAAGGCTTTCACATCGCAGTATACCTTTTAAAGCCTGCCCACTGTGTCTAAAATCTGCATTTATTTTATTAAATTGTCTGATGCCTGACATATGCAGTTAGATAATTTCTTTAATACTCTAATTAGCATTCCAAAAAATGTACTAATATACCCTTTACACTAACTGTGAAAGATAACCACGTAATAAACTGAGCAAACAACTTGAGGCTACTAACCCAAATAAAAAGAAATCATCTATGTGCATTTAATACATTTTGATATGTTTAAAATGTGGTAAATTCATTAAAATGAAATGCCGCCACCAGAACGTCACTAGGTTTGCAAAAGCTGGTGCTATCATAACACCTATGATCTCTCCTGAAATCTGCTGGTAGACTAAATCCTCAAAAAGAAACAAGTTATTATTCAGCACTATGTCTATTAACTAATAAATAGTCTTAGTACTAATAGTGCCTAACTGGGCAAATTTACTTGGATATAATCACAAAAATTCGATCCCTTCCTCCTGGTGAATTGTGGTGTGTAGCGAAATGACATCTATTATATCCATTACCATCTCTTCACCCATAAGGTTGTAATTTTTAAGTAAGTGAAGGAAAACCCAAAAATCTTTTAAATAAAACTCTCTGGCCTGTACCAAGGGATTCAACCCTAGCAGTCCTGTCAACCTCTCAGTAAAAGAAATCTGGACAAAGCCAGAATGACTGGGGGGGACAAAGGCCCAAAAATGATAATAATTTAAATATTGCTCCTATAAAAGTTGCTATAATAACAGGTTTTGCATTATTATGTATTTTCTGGAGGATATAAAGTCTGAAACTCAAATGTCTATCATTATTTAGTATTGTTTAGTGTCTTCAATCTTCAATGATTTGCCAGAAAACTACAGATTTAATGAGGAACAGACCAAAAATATGAGGTAAAAATCTGTACAGTTGAGAGGTAAGAGCAATGGTTATGTGCTGGTGGGAGCATTCCATTTTAATGAATTTACCACTTTTTAAACATGCCATAAATGTATTAAAGGCACATAGATGATTTGTTTTTATTTGGGTTAGTAGCCTCAAGTTGTTGGATCAGTTTATTATGGATATTAATAATAGCACATCATGGTTATCTTTCACACTTAGTGGAAAGGGTACATTATTGCATTTTTTGGGCCTTACTATCCAAATGACCATATTAAAAAAAACTTTTCTGTCAAGGTTTTTTGAAAGGAAACTTTTACCAATCACTACTAATACTTTAGTAGCCACACCCCTTATACATGAAATTCAATATTTTTGTGGACAAGTCATTCGAGTTAATAGAGTTACATGTGGTGATTTTGTGTTTCTTGATGAAGTGGCAACTGTTATTGAGATGCTTAAAGAAAGTGGGTAGCCAGAAAGTAAGCTACAGTCTATTAGTAATGAAGTCATATGAAATCATTTGTTCAAGTTCTCCTCTATACTAACTAAAAGGTTTTGTCCAAAGGAAAAACAAGTTGATACTAGAAATACAGACCGTAGTGGTGCATTTCCCTTAACAATAAGTGTTGACAGCTGAGGTATTAGAAACATCTTACAATCTGAATGGAAAATCATACTGGGTAACCCAGAACTATGGGTTTTATCCTATCTAGCCTCCTGTAGCACCTGCACTGCGTTTTACGTGGGTAAGACAGACAGGAGGCTAAGGGACAGGATTAGGGAACATCTTTACCAGATCAGGGTTTGTTCCACTGTCAATGCCCTCTCAAAACATGTTTTATCTACTGATCACACACATTTTGTTTCAAAGTGTTAGATGTCATGCATAGTAGTTTTGGGGGGGGTGATGTGAGGGGTAGGATGGAAAGTGCAGAGTCCAGATGGATTGTTAGGCTCAGGGCGGATGTGTTTCCTGGACTTAATGAGAAGGTACCCTCGAGACCCTTCTTGAGATCTAGGAGGCTGAAATAAGCACATTTTATCATATTAGACATGTTTTTATATTTTCATATTTACTACACATATATATATATTTTTATATGTACTATAGTTATATTTTTTATATGTACTACATTTTTATATGCACTACATATTATTTTTTATTGTTCTTGTAGGTTGGTTTTGATTTAGTGTGATTTTAGCATTTTGATGGATGTGATGTACCTTTAAAGATTGACTGATGCTTTTTTTGGCACCTTTTTGTAAGCTCATATATATTAAGAGTGTAGAGGACTGATCTGTAAGGTCTGAAGAAGCCTATTCAGGTGAAAGAGCTTACCAAGTTCATTTTGTGCTAAAATAAAGCAGTGTTTTAACATTGTTTCAGTGGACATTTTGTTTGTGCGAGTACTGGATCCTCTATATATTGCCTGCCTTGCATAATTACTGTGCTTTATATGTAAAAACAAAGACAGCTTGCTTGTTTTTACTGCACAATCTAAACCAATTTATTGTTGTTTGCCAAACGTGTTTAAAAAAAGGTAATTTGAAAATAAATTTTAATGAGGAATGTTAAGATGAACAGGTCATTCCCATATAATCGGTTGGGACGTTTCTTTGTCTACCATTTAAACAGTGCTTATATATTAGTGTCACTAGTAGTATAGATTTCCAATATTTGGGAAGGAATTTTGTCTCTAAAAGCAGATATAACTGCTGCAGCTAACATATAGTATATTTGGCAACCTGTGGTACCTGCCCACAGTTTTATGTTGGAAAAAGC
Source organism: Protopterus annectens (assembly GCF_019279795.1). Lineage (NCBI taxonomy): Eukaryota > Metazoa > Chordata > Ceratodontiformes > Protopteridae > Protopterus > Protopterus annectens. The sequence continues at coordinate 311,766,560 of NC_056749.1, read as the reverse complement.
ATTAGAAAACTTAAAGGATTTCTGAACATTTAGTTGCTATTAAAATTAAAGATTTATCTAATGATTTGGCCAAACACAGTCTCAGCTATGTGTGGCTTGTAAAGTTTTATTTTTTTGTATTGGAGAAAGTTGATACCACTTCCTTTACTTGTACTTGTAAGAATGTAATGGACATTTGTGAACTTAAATGGCAAATTTTGCTCTAAGCAGATCAGTTTCCTGGATTGAATGTAGGGATTAACATGAAATGCATTCTTGGAAACAGATTTAATTTTATTGTTGATTTGCTTATTTTACCATATATATATACATATATAATATATATATATATATATATATATATATATATATATATACATATATATTTATTAACATTTAATTGTTGTCACATGGTGCTGTGAATACTATATGAGACCCATTGCATGTGCTTGTTTCTTTAACTCTAGATGGTCTCAGTTCAAAATGTTCTGAGAATTTCTATTCGGCTATAGTTCATTACATTAGATTAACTAGTAGTATTTAAATGATCACGTGTTGTACACCAGATTTTATTAATGAAGTTCTTGCATTCACAATAAAAGTAAGAGACCACTAATTTAGCTGGTGTTTTTTTTTCCAGAATTGTGCTGGTAGCAATCTTTTGAGGAAGTTTTTATGGGTGTTCACTTATTTCTAAATACCAGACAAAAAGAAGGTATATTTTTCTTCATCTGTTTTTGTCTCCACCATTGTTTTGTTTACAAAAAAAAAAAAAAAAAAGAGAGAAAGTAAGTGCCAAGAAATCATGATTTTTTAGTGATATTAATTTTCTTTTTAGTATTGCTGAAAGTGATCATTCAGTAAGTTATAATTGCATTTTTATGCATCTTATTGTAGTCTTTCATTCATAACCAAGAAGAGCAAGTGTTTGCTCTGTGAGTAGTAATTCTAAGTGGGGAATAAATAGAAAACAGTGATCGTGTAATTCTTAGTTTTCAGCAAGAGCAAAGCAAAGCGCATTTTACATAGGTAATAAAATCGGATATTTGAAGCATGTGCTTTTAAGTGTATACAATATTGGTTTCCCTAGGGAGGGTGTTCTAATTTGTATGTTAGTTATTTTGCAAAAAAAATGCTAAGAATTGTTTTAGTTAAATACTTAGATTGTACAGCAAGTCACAGTTTCAAATTTAGTACGGTATGTACTGCACTAAAGTTTTTAATGTTTAACAGCTTTGTTAATTCACACAGTGTTACAAATATAAATGGATATAAAACTCTCAATTTTTATTTTTTATGTTACCAGTTTAGTGGTTTATGAGTGGAGAGCTTTGTAACTATCTTAAAAAACTGGTATTGTCTTTTTACAGGAAAAGCACTTATTAGACCAGGGTATCTACAGATATACTTCTAAGGATTTTACATTTCTGACATACTCTTCTTTTGAAATAAAAAAAATATTGTTCTGTAGACAAATAGCATAGTTGCACTTGAAGCTCTTAAGTTAACAGCAGATGGGGTTTACTTTGGCAATAATTCAATATAAAAAAAAGATGTTTAAGTTTATAGGTTCTATACTAGGCTAATGACCACAGGGTCTTTTTTATGTGTACCAAAGTATCCCAAATATTTCTGATAAGTCTTGGGTATACAAATGCTCAAGCTTTGGTAGTTGAGCATCTACAGGTTGTTGTTGTCCTTTATGGTCATAGGTGCCAGATCAGGGTTTAATTTCTGGTTCTGCATCCAGTGATCAAGTTTTAGTTGAATTAGGATAGAGAAGGTCTGCTTCACATAGATGGGAAACCAGTTCCAGACAAGGACATAACTGTCCCCCAAATATCTGCTGTTTATGTCACAAGCAAGGTTTAAGGCCACTGATCAGGATGATCTGAAGCCATTTGTTTTATAGATTTGCAAAGGTCCATCAGAGTGTGATTCAAGGATGCCTTTTATGCCAGGCATAGATTGTCCCTCAAAAGTCAATAGGACACTGACTGTAGGGATAGGATTTTGAGATTATCAGTGTTGGAGATGTTTATGTCCTGTATCCATTTTGTGAAGAATGTCTGGGGCATTCGTGTTAATGCATGTGCCTACAGGTACATTCCAAAGAGGCATTGTACCCAAAGATTCATCTAATAAAAGCCAAACACAAAAACTAGAACACCATTGCTTATTAAGCAACATACAATAGTGTCCTTGCTACCATAAGCACATGATGGCTGAAAGCCAGTTTACTGTTTACATGTGTCCCCAAATCTCTGATGACTAGGTCTACTCTTAAGGGTGTGTTATCAATGAGGTAGATTCCAGAAGTAGCTGATATACAAAAGGATACTGTTATACATTTCATGGCTCTGTGTTTTAGGCCATGACTCTGGCCTGAGTTATTTGTCTGAGGAAGCCTTTCTTGGAGGATATTAGTGTCTTCAGGAGGTCTGACAGCACTTAGTTTGCAATCTTCTATAGAACTGGTCAGCCAGAAGCCCTAGATGTGAGTCTTGATGTCAAAGATGTACATGCAGAAATGGAGTGGTCACAGCACTGAGCCATGAGGAACTCCACTAAAAACTGCCCTTTTCTATAGGTGGACTCGCCTGTCCTGACTTCCCAGGTCCAATCTAAGAGCCACCTTGCTGTCCAAAGGGTAACATGGGGTTTATACTTCATTTTTCGAGTTTCTCTACAATGTGTGATTAAAGTACTATAATAAATGCCTTGACCAGATCAAGGTAGGCAGTATGCAATGTCTTGCTATTGTCCATTGCTTCGGTGACTTTCTAAAACCCATCCAACAGTTGGAGTCTGCATGATGTTTCCTTGATGAATCCAAACTCGGTTGCATCCAGTGTCTGAGGATTTGCTATTTTATTGTTAATCAGTTTCATGATGATAGCCAGTCTAAATGTGTGTAAGACATAGCCCAGCTCTCCACACCTTTAACCAGTGTCTTTGTAAATGTGCAGTCATTTTCATTCTCCAGGATAGGGGAGGTCAGAGTGAGTGGAGTTTCTTGCTTAGACTCCTGGCATTGAGTAATGATCCCCTTAGTTTTCCTAGGTTTGGATTTGATATGTTGGAAGGTTTGTCAGTTTGACATTACATACAAAAGCAGGATGGGCAATATTTTCACCAGTGTTCAAGAGCCAAGATTAACAGGTACAGATCTCTCGCACATACTGCACCCTCATGGGGTAATACTAAATCCTAAACAAATTTTTAAAGTCAGTCATCATCTGTTCATATTGTTACATTGTCCTTGGCTGACCATGTGAACATCCTTCCTAGGATTCTGGATGAAGATAGTGAGGTTAGCAGCAAACATAAAGGATTTGGCGGCTATTCTAAATAAGGACCATACAGAGATTTTAGAGGTCTCTTTCAGTAGTCTATTTTGGGACATGTCTTTTCTCCCATCTGTCAACCAGTAAGTGTTAAAGGAGTCTGTGACTGGCAGTTTCCAAGATCAATAGAAATGTCAGAACTTGTCTGGCCCCCATTTTATTTTATATTTGCATTTAGTTATAAATATGAGTTATTTTTTTTTAAAACTATACCATCATGTGTTAAACATTATAAAGCATGGCATGGCAAAGACATTTATTTGCACATATATGTCAATGAAGTGAAAGATTGATGCATTATGTTGTTTTTAGTAAAGTTTTATTTATATTTTTATACTAGATAAACTTGTTGTGCTACAATATATTAAAAGAAGGGGAAAAATAATTGAAATGTGAAAATATTTATAAGACGACTTGTTTATGGGCTCTACAAACTATTGAATGCAAGCAGAATGCCATTAAATAATTTAAAATGACACCTCCCCTATATCTAACTAGGGAGATCATCCAAACTTGCACAGTACACAAAACACCCAATCCTACTATACACCATAACCCTCTGAGAAACATGACTCCAACCATAAAGCACCCCATTCTATAAACTTAAATTCTATATTTCACTAGCAATATGAGTCCTGTGATGCTCTGTAAACCTAAATGCATTGATCACACTTTAAAACCAAAACTCCTCTGTAAACCTAAATACATTGATCACACTTTAAAACCAAAACTCCTCTTCCTCATGAATTTAAATTGCACAATCAATCAATAATCCCAAATCTCCACTCAGACTCACCAATCTAGAATTTAATTGTGCTCCCTAAAGCTATACTCTTCTACCACCCGTGACCATAAACCCTAAGTCCAGCAGCTAGCAAATTACCAATCTAACTGAATGATAAAAACTTATATACTTGCACTGCTAAGCTACAAATAACCTAGCTTTGAGTTGAATTTGATTACTGATAAATCTGTATTTGAGCAAATGCAGTTTGGCATTATACTGTATATCTTTAATGCAATCAAAGCAGACTTACTAAAGCCAATGTAAGTCATATCGGAGAATAAAAGGAAATCATACTCCATGATTTGCCAAAAGCACTAAATAAGAAATCCCAATTACTTTTGAGTCATAAAAACAACCAACCAGTCTGAACATATCTCAGGCAACACAAACTGGTAAAAAAAATTCACTGTTTTTCAGCCTGAGGATTTTTTTCTTTTATCAACGAATCATAAAGTGGCTATTGCTCTAGAGAATTTAACTTCTAAAGGTCTGCATAGGTTATTGAATAGGTCCAAACTGATTACATGGCTAAATCTAATAATAAAATATTCAGGTTATTTGATCTAGCAAAAGTGTATCCAATATTAAAGCCATTATTTGTACTTGTAAAACTTATTATAAAAAGGTAATAGATTAGGGATCTGAGATTATGATGAAAAGATTACAAATGGCTTCCATCAAATGTGAAGAATGAACTGCCTATTTTAAAAGTAAGGTATGTAGATGAAAAAGAAATATTAGGAAAAAAATCATAAGCACCGTGGATGGATGGGGTAGCATTGAGATCTAAGTTATCCCCATGTGCCCAAAAGTTTATATCCTTTTTAAAAGATTTTTTTACCACCAATCAAGATAATACTATTGTTTTCCTTTCATGAAGGTAGTGGGTTGACAACAGTTATACTGGAAAAAGATTCAGTATGGTGAGCATCTTATTGATATGTCATCATTGATAAATCTCAATTGTATAGTCAAGTCTCTGTTATCTACTACACCAAAATTAACATTGCCAACATTACTAGGCAAAGATCGGTATCCATTTAATAATAAAACAAATGTATAATAAATGTTTTGAAAATGATTTCTTATGCAAATATTTTGAGAATATTTAATTAGCTATTATTAGACAATAGATAAACTTTACATCATTGGAAATATTTGCATTTCCTAAACCTTGTCTCTCTCTTCATATATATATATATATATATATATATATATATATATATATATATATATATATATATATATATATATATATATATATATATATATAAAACAGACACACACACACATATGCATACCCACTGAATGTCTTTGTTTCCTATTTTGATACTGGGGAGTATTTGTCACAGGTCTTAAGAAATAAGAAAACAAAAAATGTTCCATCATTGTCACCCATTCTATCTGCTTTGACAACATAGCTATTAGCAAACTACAGATGTTAAGAGCAAACTATAAAGGTTATTAGAATTCAATGGTATGTGTCATTCAAATTTTCAGTATTTGCTGATGACATTGCTGATGTTATTAGACATGAGTACATCAATTTATTCATATGTATGCTATACAAAGAAACATTCAAACGATAACTAATCTATAAATTAATATTTAATTGATCTGTAACTGTATCCTAGTGATATATCAGTGGTAGATAAATATCAGAGTTGAAATTATAAACACAGTATTACATTGCACAATAGTTAATAGATTGTTATTCAAACCAGATTATGATATTAGACCTGTAAACTGATGATGTTTTTGTTGTTATTTGAGAATAGATTAAGGCTAATTAAAATAATACTCTTGCTTAAGAAGTCTTAATATAGTGCCAACTGCCTCTCATACTAAACAAGACCATATTAATTGACGAAATGTTGTTATGCTAACAGGAAACTGGCTAGTTGGATATAGATCCCTTTGAAATTGCTTGTTCTTTTAAAGTTGTTATACAATGATTGGATAATTTGTATACAGCAAAATGGAATATATTGCATGGCCTTTTTCTTAAGTCACAAGGTTGCAAAGTAAAAAGGAGTGCTTATACAACTAAAGCTTCTAACTTATTTTTAAGATAATCCAATGCCATAGTACTGATAATTGAAGCCCATGTATGTAGAACTTAAATCAAATGTATCTAGACAATTGGTATACACCTTTTCTTTCAAAGAACAATACCAAGGTATTAGAATAAAAAGCAGTTAATGGTTTATTTTATGTGATAAGATTTTCATATTTTCTCTCAGATATACAGGAGCAAATAGGCAACCTTAGTCTGGCAAGAAAAAAAATGGAGAAGGGTTGATGGTGCAGTTCATGAAATATCGATAGATAGAGAGGGAGAATGAAAGATAAGGATAAAAGATGCCAGTTTGCATGCATATCAACACTTCAAGAAAAAGCATAATATGATATCGAGGGTGTCTTAGGCAAAGGTTTATTATATACTATACATTACATATTATGTAAAAGTTAGTGACATGATGGGGATGAGAGCATATGGTAACTACTTTCTGTTCAAATTAATTAAAGAATTCATAGACGTGCATCTGTCTCTCAAAGATAGTTGTCAAAGCAGAGTAATCTATTTGGCCAAGCTCTCATTAATCCTTTGTTGATTAGCATATCTCTAATAATGAAGTTCCAATTTGAATTAAAGTTATGGAAAATTTTATTGTTAGCTATGAGAGAGAATGTGTCTGCATACTACATATGAGCTAAATTAAGGTATAAGATAAGAATAAATGCTAATGGACTATATTTATCAAATCGACTTTATACACATAACATGGAATTATTGGAAGTAAAATAGGCAACTAACTTATTTCTTCATTTTGACAAAAAGACAAAAATAAATGTGCCACCAAAATTTGCCAGTCTCCACAAATGAAGTGCAGTCCAAGCTAAAAATATGACAACTAAGGCTTTGAGAAAAGTACTAATTTATTCCAAGACTCAAGGTAAGCGCTTTCGTACAAAACTTCATCAGACCCTGAAATGTTACAAATGACAAGCACTCTTATATACAGATTTAAGCACCTAATTAACCAGTTAAAACAATTCCAGTTGCTAACAACCAATGAATCAGTCCCAGTGTTAGCATTCTCTCAGTGGAAAAAAATAACTCCTTATCGGACTTTATAAGTAGAGTGATTCTATGATATTTACATTACTAAGATTACTATTTACAACCATGGTGATTAAGATGTGAAAGTGTCTCCTAGAGTTGCTTGCATCATGTACACCTAGGGAAAATGTTTTAACTTTAAAGCTTACATATAGAGTAATCACAAAGTAACATAAAATATACCGTTTACAGTTAACTGATAAATAATCTACTGATATGCACTTACAAGTTTTTTTTTTTTGACAGTTCATAAGGGTATTCAGGACTTAAACTATCACAAGTACAATGACAGAAATATTGCAAGAAAAATTAAAATTGAATAGCCGCAACGTCACACTTTTCAGAGGTCCATAGGTGTTCACTAGGCTAATAACCACAAGAGCCTTTTTAAGCCTAGCATTGCATCCAAAATCTCTGACAAGTTCTGATACCCTTGATAAGATAAAGAATGGGCCTAGGAAATTAACCATTTATGGGTTACCTGTGTCCAGTAGAAACATAGGTGCCAAACCAGGGATGAATTTCCAGTTTCCCATCCAATTGTCTAAGTTGCAGTTGAATTGGGTTAGGGGGAAACTCTGCTTCACATAGATGGGGAGCCTGTTCCCTAGACGGGTTAGTGTCTAGGATGCATACTTATTTCACCACTGGGTCCTATTTATATCGCAGGCAAGGTTTAAGTCCTTAGAACAGGTAATTCTCATGATGTTTGATTTGTGGATATGCAGGAGGTCCAGCAGAGAGGGGTTTAATAATGCCCTGTATGCCAGGAATAGATCTCCCCTCAAAAGGCTGTAGGAGACAGAATACATGGATAGGACCTTGAGGCTGTCTGTGTAGGATATTTTACTTATACCCTGTATTCTTTTAGTGAGGAACCTCTGTGGACATTCCAGTTGTTGGATATACCTGGTTAGGTACATACTAAAGGGGGCATTGTACTCAATGATAGGTCAGATGAATCCTGACTACAGTGAATAATGACTTCCTTGGAGTTGTATGCCATATCTTTATTTATAAGTTGCACAACACAGAATGATTTCCTCACCACTGTAGACATGTGATGGTCAAGGTCTACATTACTCTGTGTGTGTGTGTGTGTGTGTGTGTCCCTAAGTCCCTGACTGCTGGGTCATCTCTAAGGGATGTGTTGTCATTATGATAGTTACCAGAGATGGATGACTTCCCATCGGATACTATTATGCATTTCCTGGCATTTAGTTTTAGTCCATGGCTCTGATACCAGTTGTTTGTCTGTGTCAGCTCCTAATTTGCAATAATCTGCAAATTTAGTCAGCCAGAGACCACTGACATTGGCCTGGACTTCTGAGAGGAAAGTCCAAAAAGAAACAGTCCAAGGACTGATACCTGAGTGACTCCACTTGTGACTGGCCTCTTTGAGAGGTGGACTCCCCAATTCTAACTTTCTGGGTTCTGTCTGTGTACCAGTTGGATATCCACCAAGTAACATATGGGTTTGCATCTAACCTCTTGAGTTTGTCAACAATGCCCAACTGGAGTAGTGTGTCAAATGCCTTGGCCAGATCAAGGCAGGCATTGTGAATGATTTTAATAAAATCACCATCATAACACTGTTAAAACAGAAACTTTTTGGGTCCCATTTCTAGCCTTTTGTTGACCACCACATCCGCTAAGTCTGCACCCAATGCTCCATTTTGCATCTGGATCAGAACCCTGGGATTTCAGCTGCTCCATTGCTGAGCTGAAAAATATAAATTTGAAGTGGAACAACCAGCAGTGCCACATATTTAGTCCTACCCAATAGGGATTTTTTTCTGTTCCTTAACTCTGGGATGTTGTAAACATTCAATGCATTACTGCACGGGTCTACTTCAAATGAGTGAATGCTCATTTAAACAAAAACATATAATCAAGGCCAAGTAACCAAAATCTCAAAAGAATGAAACCTTAAAGAATGAAACACAAAATCATGACAACAGCTTGCCGAATAAAGCACACTGTCCATAAAAACATAAAATAAAAAAAATGGTCAAACACTGCTGAACTACCATCCTACTACTAACCCTTCCTATAGGTCTACACTATAGGAAAGGAAACAGTACAAACAATTAATTACATTGTTTTTGCAGGGGGGCAAGGCCCCTCCACCCCCCGCAACTTAAATATACCAACTCCGAGATCATATTACCTTGTGGAAAAGGGCATATATAGATCAAGTTAGCTACTGCTGCAACAGACTGCAGGTCAGTAGCCATATCTGTGATTTTGTGTTTCATCCTTGTAAGGTTTCATTCTTTTGAGATTTTCTTTACTTGGCCTCGGTTATATGGGTTTTGTTCAAAACTTATTTGGAGTAGACCCTAATGCACATAGTAGCAGTTAGTTCCAGATCCTGTTAAATTTTTATGGATTATGTAATGTGGAGTTACAGTAAGGTCTCCATCACTGTGAGTTTCATGTTACTGATGGAAACTAATCTCTTCAAAAGCTGGTAATCCAAAAAAAAAAATCCCACTATCTAGACCTGATCCCTGAGTCACTGCTAATTAAACTTGGATTATATGTGGGTCACAGTCAGAGCTCATTCCATATCTGGCGCAAAGTCAACGATTCATCTATGGAAATATCTAGGCTTGGGCACACACAGATATTCCTTCATGTGTGTTAAGAAGGCAAAAAAAAATTATAAATAGACTCAAGTAAAAACAAAAAAAAAAAGAGTCGGGATTCATGCAATCAGCAACATGAAATGAGCTGCTTTATATTTCCTCAGTAAGTTATCAAATATATAATGTAACCAAACAACCTACTGCATGACAGGTAAGATTATTTAACTGAAATATGCTTGCATATGGTGACGTGTCATTGAGCATTTAGAGGAAGCCCTTCCTTGTCTGAGTCATTTTAATGTTTTAAGGAATATAACTAAATAAAAACTGTCAACTAGATTACTGTATTGAGCATATGAGACATAGCAAATCAGAAAAACAAAACCAAGAAAGTCTAAAGGTATTATTGCTTAGTTAGGAGTATAAACAAAAATCTCCACTCCCTAGAATCTCTCTCTACCCTAGAAAGTGCTTGCTTCTGTGTGGTCAGTGAGACATGGTTTAATGTCTGCTGACAGCACACTGACAGTACAAGATTAAATTGCCTTCCACATATTTAAACTAGAAACTACACAGATAGGGACGAAAGAGTTGTCTCAGTTTACATCAAAATAAACATACCTCAAGGCTGGTCAAACAGGTCACTGTGCTTCAGCTTCTCCATATTAAAATCATCACAGGCAAAATCCACTGCAACTTCCTTGCGAGCTATAGATTTACAATGAGTAGAGTGTAGTATTTAAACCACAAATTATACCAAGTGACTTCAAAAAGGGAGCAATAAACCATATCATGAAGTATATGCTTGACAGAGAACCTAAAGAGCGGAGGTTTCATCTATGTCAGTCTATTAAGTTAACAGTGGAATTTAGGAATAATACAGAATTTGCTATTTTTGTTGAAAAGAGATACCAAGTTTAGCTTTTGATGATCCTAATTACGTGATCTGTAAAAGTGGGGGCTTTGGTCATTAATATTAATTTGGACTCCTTAAGTCAGAGATGACTCCTATGACAGCTGCATGTCTGTATTACTTTATCGACGACTACTTATAGTGAACGTCTGTTCATCAAAAACAACATGCTGAACAGCTGTTCAAACGTTCACATCAGCAAATATTTTTCATAAGGAAAGGAGTTAATTGGCCATCATTAGAAATTTGTCCTTTTCCCCTCTGTAGTGTGATTATTGAGTTGGTGTATATATAAGTGGGGGAGGGGCACGCAGCCCCCTCCCTCCCGCTTTGGTAGCTTTGAAATAATGGAGTGTGTGTCCTGGTCACTGTGGTCACATGTAATTGCATTCATGACTAAGAAGCACAACAAACTGCAAGACTTTAATCCAAGCCAGATGGCTATAAAAAAAAAGAAACCAGCAGAACGTCTTCAGACAATACTTGTTTCATTAAAATTTAAATAAAACTAGTACAATGACATTGCATCCTTTCTTCTGAGCCTACATAAATTTTAAAGGTATATAAATATTTGTTAATCCACACAAAGCCATGTATAAAAAAACTGCCACAATCAACTATAAAAAAACAAACCCTTCAAAGGGAGTTTGTTTGTGTCTTTCGGCTTTTCCCGGTTAGGGGTCGCCACAGCGGAACTCAGGTCCGCTAATGATTAGTAGTTGATTTTTACTTGCTGAGTTACCAGCTCTGACTCACAACCTTCAATGAAGGTACACCCATTCATGCATGTCTCCACGCAGAAGACGCTCTAGCTGAGGATCGAACCGGACAGCGTCTTACTGTGAGGCGACAACGCTACCGCATCACCACCAGCGCGGGGGGTTTCTATATTAAAAATGCATATAAACAACAGCAAACATAGCTGCATATATATGCAAGAAAAATAAACTGTATATGTACATAAAATTATTTATGTACAAAAAGAATCATATAAATCACCTGTTAAGTGATTTTAATTTTGAAATACATTTTAAATTACTGTGATCGTTCAAACCAGGATGAACACAAGCATTGAGTTTCAACTCTCACAAGCACTCCCTTTCCTCTAACTTCAGCAACCAAGGGCCAACCCTTACATACTTCTTTACTTGTTCAATGACCAAGAATAAAAAGGTGTGCCCTGGGTTTGTGACAGTGTGCCTGGCCATTACATTGTTTAAATTTGACTTACCTATTTCCAACTGGTGTTCGTAGATGTGCTGCCTTAAGTGTCTCTCAGTTTTTCCTATATAGAAACCACAACATAAGTGGCACCTAACCAAGTAAACAACACCAGAGGTGTCACAATTATATTTCCCATGAATGGTGTATTTAGTGTTATTGATGATAATTCTATTGGTGGTGTCGATAAAATTACAACTTGTGCATCTCCCACATTTATACATACCACCACTTGGGATATACAAATCTTTAGGTCTTTCCAAAACCATTTTTAAGGTCTGACCTCTCTTAAAAATCACCTTGGTGAAGTCTCCTAGTCTAAGCTTCGTAGTTGTGTCTTCACTGATCATTACCCAGTTTTTCGTAATAATATCATGTAAGGTTTGACCATCTATGGAAAAGTAGTAATACAACGGGTGGTAAAATCAGTTGTATTGGAACTCCATAGGTAGTCTCAGTTTCCCTGCATACAAGTTAGGTGTAAACACCCCTATTTCCCTCTTGATAGTGACTTTGGCAATAACCTGATCTACCAACTGAGGGCAATAAGCCCTCTTCAGAAAAATATTCCTTAGTAAATTACATTCATCATGAAAGGTAGTTTCCAAAGAGGACATCCTAGTCGTCCTTATAAGTTGCCCTTTAATGATTGCCTTCTTTTGGTGGAAGGGGTGTGCCCTCTCAAAATGCAAAAAAGCATTAGAGTATGTGGATTTTTTAAATATATTAGCCACATACCTCTTGTTGGGTATGTCCTCAGATATTAGCACATCCAAAAAGGGGATTGAGTCAGATGCAAAATTAAAGGTGAATTTCAAAAAGGTAGTAAAGGTAGAGATGTTGTTAACAAACTGCTGAGCTGTTGTATACCCACCTTTAAAAATTACAAAAATATCATCAGGGTAATGGGTATACCAATATACCCTGCTTTTAAACATTTCATCCTTAAATACGTATTCAGACTCCAATGTGCCACCATGCAGTTGGTGAAACTCCCTCCACAGGGTGACCCCATGACTACCTCGGTCTTTTGTAGGTAGTATTGTTTATTAAACAAGATAGTTATTGGACAAAATAATGTCCAAGAGGAATTCCACAAGGTATTTCTCATCATTGTCAGCACCTTTCCCATGTAGATGTTCCCTGACCCAACTTATGCCCAAGGGATGTGGAATAACTGTATAGAAATCCTTAATGTCAATAGTCAAAAAATTGTAAGATTCATCAAATTACAAGGAATTGAGTGTGTCTAAGAAATTCTACGAATCACGGCAAATTTGTGTCTTGTTCATCAAGTACCACTTTAACTTCAAGTTGACAAATTTAGTACAGGCATAGGTGATGGACCATCTACCGTCCACTATGGGGCGTAAGGGGGGGGGATCAGCAAGGTCTTTATGGATTTTTGGATACCGAAAATAGCTGGAGTCAGGGGGGATGCAATGTATAGATAATTATAGGTATCTATATCAATGCTGGCCTCAATAAACAATTCATTCAAGATTAATAAATGTGTATATATGTATATATATACCTTTAAAATTTATGTAGGCTCAGAGAAAAGGATGTTATGCCGTTGTACTAGTTTAATTTAAATTTTAATGAAACAAGTATTGTTTGTCTGAAAAGTGCACACATTTTGTAAATGAAAGCACTAATTAAATAAACCTGGTTTTACTGGTTTCTTCTTTTTAGCCATCTGGCTTGGATTACAGTTTTGTAAGTAATTCCTTTCCCTATGAAAAACGCTTGCTGATTCAAATGTTCGTTTAATGGTTGTTTAATGCATTGTGTTTGATCAACAGCTGCTCACTGTGAGTAGTTTTCAACATAATAATATAGAGCAGACTGCTGCAGCCTGGACAGAGATTCATTTGACAATTGAAAACCCTAAGAAAACTGGTCTAGTTTTGTAAAAGAAATGCAATTGGTAGATATTCGTATGTATGTGATGTTTTCTCTGAATTAGGTTGAGTAGGAGCTTTGTATTTTATGTTTTAAAGACACAAGTGCTAAAGAAAGTTGAAAGTAAGAGTTATCAGTTATTGACAACATGTAATTGTGAGACACTGGTCATTTATTTAATTCTAAATCTTAATGATGAAGATACGTAGCTTTAAAAGTTTTCAATCAGAATATACAGCTTTTTACAATTTTGCTTCTTACTCAAATCTTAATCCTCAGCTACAAGTTCTTTATTCCTGATATATTCCTTTACTTTTGTTACCCTACCAATTGGCTTCCAGGTCTAAAAGTCATCTTTGACCCTGCAGCCATGGTGTGCAAAATATACTGCCTGATTTTATACATCTGAACAATGCATACCTCCTTTCTGACATTTTATTGTGCTTTATAGTTTCTGATGCTGTGATTATCCATATCATGTACATCACCTGCAACTTGTACATGTTAATAGTGGCATTCTGAAAACAAAAACAAGATGTTTGCCCTGATGACTTATTTATTGGCATTTTTTACCGGGAAAGTCCACTGGACCAAAATCAGCCGATTTTCAGTGGAGGCCTGGCGAGAAAAGCTTCAGTGCTACATACAATAAGACTTGCACAAGGTTTCAAAATACGTTTCAAACAATTTCAAAAGATCAAGAAAATTAATTAAAGAAATCATCAGAAATTCATATAAAGTAGATAAAGTGATTAAAACCTCGTACTGATAGCAAAAGTTAAAGATAAATGTAGTACAGAAGATAGCAACATGACATAATAGTAGGCAAAACAAGATTGTTCAATGTTACAGTTATGAGTACTAAGGACTGCAAGTATATTCGGGTGTAACATAGAATAAACAATAAGACGTGTTGAAAGAAAGACATAAAAAAAGTATTATATATGGGGAGGGCGGTGTGTAGGAAGAAGGAAAATAGGGGAAGGGAAAGTAAGTAGAATGGGCAGTGGAAAAAAAAAGAGAGAGAAGGAAGAAGATAGAAGTGGAAGGAGGGAGAGAAGAGGGGCAAAGTGGTTAGAGAGTTTACAGAAAGCAGGAGGAAGAATTAAGTAATTAAGAGCTTGTTATGCATATTAAGAATACAATAGTTGAAACAGAAACTAGAATAACCACATATTTAGGTTTGGCTGGTAGAATTAAGTAATGGCAGAGGAGGTAATTGAACAGTTGCATGTCCAATTGGAGAGGAGATAGTTGTCCAGTGCGGTTTTGAAGTTAGAGGGGCTTTGTTCAATGCAGATAAATGTAGGTAGGTTATTCCATACTCTACCAATGTTCCAAGCAGATGTTCGTGTTCGGAACATAGTGGCCTAATGGGGTTGTAAAGGGTAAGTAGGGAGCTAAGGGCAGGGCAATCCATTGCTTTATGAATAAATTCATGTGTAGTTGTGAGCTGAAGGAGTAATAAATAGTGGGGGAGTTCTACCCATTGTAATCTTTTAGGGCAATACCATGATGAGTAGAATGGCAAGTATTTGCAGTGAATTTAGCATCTTGTTATAGCAAGTTTCAAGTTTTATTTTCAGGGAAGACTGCAGGTTGGTTAGTAAAGGTTAGTAAAGGTACATTGTAGGTTAGACATGGTAACAGTTAAAATGGTGCTAATGGTGCTAATACTTCAGTTGGTAGGGAGAGGAACTTATTCTGTCTGTAGAGTAAACCAGGTTTTTTGGGAGTCTTATTTATATTATTTTGGATGTGCAGATCGAACTTAAGGTTTTCATCAATTTAGTATGGGATACTACCTCAAATTTGGTAGAGTTCAGAGAGAATATATTGAAGTCAGCTTTGTTGATGTGTATTTCATTTGGGAGTAAAGATAATAAGTTTAGTTTTTTTGGCATTTAAAGAAAGGTGATCTTTGTGAAGCCAAGTTTCTACTGTTGAAAATACTGCTTGGGTAGTTTGCTGTATTATATTTCTGTTAGGAGCAGAGCAGATTATAGTGGAGTCATCTGCATACTGGACTAGGGAGTCATGTTGGATAACTTGGTGACGGTTGTTGATAAAAAAAGTTAAATGTTAAACCAAAAGAGGGCCTAAAATTGTGGGTTGTGAAGGTAAGGGGGAATAGAGTTCTGCCATTTAAAAGCTCTCTGTTGGAGACGGGGCTTTTCAACCAGTTAAGTGACTGGAGGGATAATCCTATACAGGAGAGTTGTTAGAGGAGGATAGAGTGAGAGATGGTATTGAATGCTTTTGACAGGTCCAAGAAAAGGGCTTGTACAATGTGACCTCAGTCTTGGGCATTGTAGATCATGTCCACAAAGGATATTAGTGCAGTGAGCTGGGTGGAACCCATGCTGTGCTGGGGAGAGGATGTTGTTGTTTAGAGAAGACCATGTATGAGTTGTTTCTGCACACATTTTTATAGGATTTTAGAGATGGAAGAAAGTATAATAATGGGTTAGAAATTAGCGATATCAGCTGATGGGCCACCTTTATGAAGTGGCAGGTTGATTTGATTTTTTTTCCAGAGGCAAGGGGCGTAGGATTTTTGGACAGACCTGTTATTAAGAATGCTAATAAGGTAGGCCACTGCATCAGCAGTGAACTTAAGAAATTTGGCAGGAATTCTATCGGCTGAATTTCAGCAAAGCTTTAAATTCAGGAGGGTTTTTTGATGCAGGAGGTCGGGATGGAAGAGGGATTAAATTCTTGTTGGGAAGATTGTTGTGTGTAGTTTGGATGAGGGTGTTAAAGCTTGGAGATGGGCGATATCAGGTAGGTAGGGTATTACGTAGATTCTGAGATAAAATGTATTGCAAGGGGAGTAGGAGAGGAGGGTGTAGAAATACAATTATTTGAGAGAGGTAAAGACAAGGAAGCAGTAATGCTAGCAATAGTATCAATGAGTTAAAGGTGGTGGCTATTTGTTGAGCAGGTATGTCAGGATGTGGGCAGAAACTGTATTTGATGCCGGGTTTAAGAGATTATTGTTGGAAGACCACTTTTGTTTTGTTTTTTTTCTATTTGTTTGTAGATTCCAGAAGTATTATTGCTTGTCTTTACAGTTAAAGCTATTCTGTATGCTATTAAATGTGTGGGGGCTACATTTTGATAGGGTTTGTACAAGTTTGATATTGTGGACTTTAGGGAGGGATGAGCAAGCTCGTATAGCGTAGGCAGGGAGGTGGTTACTAATGGTGTTGGTCATGGTGCCAGAAGTTATGTATTTAGAGGGGTCTGTGACCAGAATCCAGTCTAACATGCATCCTTCATTGGTTTTATTTTACCTAGTAGTGTTAGAGATTTGCTGGGTATAGTGACATAGATTTATGCTGGAGGATGATTGTTTGGAGGAAGGGAAAGCCCAATCAATATTCATTTTGCCATTGTTTCATTTTTTATATTATGGGAAATCCAAGACAGGATATCTTCTAATACTGGTGTGTTATTTCCAGGGGAGATGTATAGGACAATAATACAAAGTTTTTTTTTACAGCAACTGTTCCAGAAAGGAGATCATAATCTCATCTTTTTGAAATTGATATGTAGAGTCTGTAAATGGTGAGATGTTGAGGGTGTTGGGGTAGATGATGGCAAGACCGCCTCCTTTTTTATTATGCCTATCTGCCCTAATTACACTATAGTTAGGTGGGAGAAACTCAGAGTCCTTTTTAATGGCTGCTAACCAAGTTTCTGTAGCAGCTAGGATATCGGTGCTGTTTTCAGAGAGCAAGGCATGCAACTTAGAGGTTTTGTTACAGATACTGAGAGTTAGAGTAGTTATGTGAAGAGTTTTTAAACTTTTAGGGGAGTTAGGATTTGAAGAAGAGGAGACAGTGGCTGTGAGGGCCCAGTGTTAGGGTGCATGTCACCAGAACAGATGAGAAGGAAAGTGTATGGTAAAGATTGAGTATGAAGTGTGAGAGCTTAGAGATTATATAGAAAGGTCAGTGGTATTGAGTTTTGGGTTTATAATGTGAGGAATAGTTGGTGGAGAGAATGTTGGCACAGAGGAGAGGAGTTTTATAATAGCTCTAATGCTGGAATCGGAATAATAAGCGGAACATGTATGTTGAGTTGAAAAGTTTGTTTTGGTAGGTAATATGTTTGGGCTTAGTGCTGTTAGAAGCAGGAGAAATAAGAAGAGAAGGAATAAGAGTATTGTTTGTTGAAGAAAGGGAGACATGACAAAACAATGTTAGGGAAAGGACTGAAGACTTTGTCACAGGGGTAGTGTTGAAGTAGTGGGGAGGGTGATTGGATAATGAGCATGGGTGTGTGTGTAGGAGATTATAAATGGGTTGAAAGAGGGTGTGGGTGGTAAAGGGGTAAGGTAGGGGAGCAGAGTGAGCCCAAGTAAAGTGAGGGTGAATGGACTGGGTTGGATATTTTCTTCTCATCAAGGCAAGGAGTACAAGAAAAAAAAATCTGTGAGTTGCAAAGAAATACTGTTGCATAGGATGGTAGGCACAGAGAAGCAGCAAGTTGGAAGAGCAGAAACTGTGGAATAGAAACAAAGGAACTGTTTAATTCAGATGTGTAATTATCTAAAATGCTATGCTAAATATTAATGAATCCAATTAAAACCACTGAGAGAGAGTGTCTGTAAATGTGAAGAGAAAGGGAGTGGTTACAATAAAGTACAAGGATTGTGTAGAAGGGACCAAGCTCACCAAAGCAGTATACTGCAGTCTAGGAGGTACTACACAAATAGCAGAGAGCAATAGTGCAAAAAGGAGGACCCTGGGAAAGATAGGGTGAGCGACAAAGGGTTTTGGTCATGTGCAGCTGGAACTGTGAGCGGGATTTCTCTCTGTACTCCTCCCACATTAGGCCTTTAATTGAGTATAATAACTCATGTGATATACACATCTCCAAACTCCTGCACCAATAGGAAAGGCCACAGAAATACCTCACAATGAGAATTCATGGCCTCCAACACCTGTCTTATACAGATAGGCTGAAATCACTATCACTCTACTCGATATCATACAGATTGCTCAGAGATGATCTCTGTTTCGCTTACAAGGAGATATCAGACCCTGCCCTACCATAGATGCTCCATATCCGTAAGTCAAACTCTTCGCATTACCCACTTAAAAGGCCTAAATCTAATATGAGACATCAACAAAACCTGCTAGAGAGACAGGACTGTCTCCCAGAGGCTGCCCAGTCTCTGGAATAGACTTCCCATCATACCTCTCAGCCTGGAAACTTCAAAAGTCTGGACAAAGGCCCATGAAAAATACGTACAAATGTGTACACTGATTAACATAAAATTTGCATTCATAATTATGCAACCTGCCCACTCCAGCAGAATTGTGGGATCATACCAACATTCAAAGATTGCTCTTATAAATGTAGAATAACAGAATTTGTGTTTGTATACATTTTCTAAAGGATATGATGTTTGAAACTCAAATACCTGTCATTATTTCATCATTATTTAGTGACGTCAATCTTTTGTGATTTGCCAGAAAACCATAGTTTTTATGACGAACATACCAAATATTTGAGGCAAAAATGTGTACAGTTCAAAGGTATGTAAATGCATAACAGACAATTCACATCCAATTTATTCATCTCACCCTTTGTGAAAAGATGTTACCCAAAAAATGCTTGAGTCTTACATGCCATAAACAACACTGCAGGTATCTTGATAACTGTATTGAGAAACCAAGTCTTCAAAATGTAGAGGTTATAAAAATCCCATTTGTAGCGCAAATGTTAATTGCAAAAACCTACTAGGGGCAAGCTTTTTTCAGTGCTGACCAGGAGTGCTGTCACTTACTCACTGCCTCTGCAGTAAACTTGTTGTGTATACACTTTCAAAGTTCTGAGTTTTCAATGTTTTGGGTTTTCAGTGTTTTGAATATTTGATGTTATGGTCTCAGTGTTATGCTGCGGTTCGATCCTCGGCTGGGGTGCATTCTGTGCAGTCTGCATGTCCTCCCTGTGGTCATGTGGGTTTCCTCCGGGTGCTCTGTTTTCCTCCCACATCCCAAAGACATGCTATAGGTGGATTGGACACACTAAATTGGCCCTAGGCATGAGTGTGTGTGTGTGTGTGTGTGTGTGTGTGTGTGTGTGTGTGTGTGTGTGTGTGTGTGTATGTCTTCTGTGGAAGGTTGGTTGCCAGGCTGGCAACTCAACACCGTAAAACTTCACTGCGAATCACGAGTGGACAGGTGATCTGCTGTGGCGACCCCTGACTGGGAAAAGCCGAAAGAAGAAGAATGGAATTCAACATTATGAAATTTCAATGTTATGAAGTAGACCCATATATATATATATATATATATATATATATATATATATATATATATATATATATATATATATATACACACTCACACAGATAAATACATAATTACATGCATATGTGCACATCCATGACAAATCTGTGCAAGCTGCAGCAGATTTCTTTGCTGCAGTCACAACCCACCATCTGCAAAATGAGGAGCACTTCCTCTTATGTGAAATAAAATGAACAAAATGTGGGACACATAATTTGGAAGCTCATAAGATGGTTAATATGTGCTGTATTTTACTCATAAAAAGTTATTATGATGAATCCTGTTTAACAATCCTAACAATTTGTGACAAACTATTTCAAAGTGGAACTTTGAGGAATTTGAAAGTAAGACCACATCAAAAACCTGTATTTGAGAGGCATGCTGCCCCATAATCCATGTGCCAATAAGAATGTTCTGTTCAAGCAGCCAGATTTCCTTGTGCAGGCAAGTAAAATACTGACATCTTAAACTAGTGGGACAGAAGTAGTGGTGTTCAACGCCCACTATAAAGATCTGAAATTGCACACAAAAGCAAAAAGCACACCAAGCTACCTACGGCATAAATAAGAGGAATGACAAGTCACCTGTGTGGTATACACACAGTGCAGCTAAAAGTAGACAGACTGCAGGCCACTAAAACATGCACACACATACAGCATGTATAAACAGTGGAGAGTTCACAGGCAATAAGTGGACCGGAATACTTACTAACAACTTCATGTACAACACTCACAGAATGGTTAACCTCTGTTACTTTATACCCACAAATATCATTTAGATTAATTAATATTATTCAGAATTATTTACCATAGAGATCTGTTTAAATATTTTAAGTCTGAATGTATGACAGGTCCCTTCAATGTGGAACATGGACTTTTTAATACTCAAAATGAGAAGTGTTCTCTCCTCATATGGTTCACTTGAGAGGTATGATTTCCAAGCAAGCATCATCTTCTGAAGCTTCTTCCAGCCACCTTTACCTTCACAGCTGGAGCCACCTCCTGTTAATAGGTAGACAGACAACATACTGCAATAGCCACTGGGCTGAAAAAATGTTTCAATTTCCACTCAGTACATATAACCAAATTTTTTTTTTTTTTTTTTTTTTTTTTACATTTTCTACTTTTCTGTAAGAACTGGCCATTTCTTCATACAAGTTTCACACGCTTCGCTGTTTTCCATAAATTGAGGTTTCTGTCACCTGAAAGCTTATTTCTCTTAATTTTATTATTTCTAATCTATCTAGCCATGTAAATTAAGACAGAGCAAGAGGTAGGTAGATTTATGCAGATGTGTGCTCTCACACTCACACACACACAAAACATGCTTCTCTGAATGTTCTTTATTTAAAAACAAGCAGTTGTACCAGTCCATTCAAATCATATAGGGGATATCTAAGAGGTCTAAGATAGATTGTGTAGTGCAAATAAAGATAACCAGTGCATTTCATATGTGCACTGTTATGTAGTTGCAACTGGGAATTAAAACAACAACAACAAAGACCCTTGGCTATTTTCTAAAATCAATTAAATAACCTATCTCAGCTGTTCACAGATTTTCCTTATGATATTCATCCGTGCATTCTTCAGGCACTTTGTCTACTTGTCATACCTCTCAACCTGCGCAAAAATTCCATACAAAGCTAAAATGAATGGGGGCCCAAATGAGGGACATATTTTAAATATTCAAAAAGGCGGTACAATAATTGGTTCAGCGCTTGAATGCATTTCTGAAGGAAGTGACATTTGAAACGCATATCGGTTAGCAAAAGCACGACTATCAATAGCAATCAACTAGCTGAGATAAGCTGTTGATTTTTTCATTCATACTCACTTAAAGTATAGAAAAAATGCACTAAAAACATAAGCAGCAGGACACCATGGATGACAGCTTAACTGCTCCGATTATTTACTGACATGTCTCTCCTTCTCGTTTGACAGAGATAATATGCTATGTAGAAGTTAGATCATGTAAACTCACCATTGAACTTCTATTGCTGCTGCTGCATGGTATTGCTGGTTGCCTTGTCCCTCTGAACTTATGTGAAGATGGACTGGCCATCCATACGATCCGATCTGGAATCGGTGCTGCTCTTCTGCCCATCCCTTATTCTGTTTCTTCTTGCTGCCATACAAAAATAACATCCACCCCTCCTCCCCTTTTCTTTTACTTTCTGGTAGTAAATGTCATTCAGCCTGTAACTTCCATGCCAACAGTGCTGTACAAAATCAGGCACACTGCATGTGAGTCCTGTCATCTGAATTCACACACGTGCTCATGCAGACCTTAAGATTATTTTAAGTACATTTGTCAACAGCTGTTATGTATGCAGAAATTATTAACCTCTCTACTCTTCAAAAGTATTGCAGTGGTACTTCCCACTTGTGCAACTATTAGCCTCCCTCATGGACAGGTCTGGTTCCCAGTGGTGTGCAACAGCCATAAATGACAAAACAGAGTGCTCTAATTGTCTGTAGGTAGGGATTGTTATACAGGACTCTTGCTCAGACTATGGTTGGAAGCCTGACCTGCTCACTATTGGCAAAGCAAGCTACCACCCCACCCCCCCATCTCCCACTGGAAAAAAAGACCTGCTTGAAAAGTTACAAGACTCAGCTTTATACTCTTCCACCTCAGTGAAGTATGTGTAGTAGATGAATATTTCCAGCTGTATTTATCTTTTATGTTTTTAAGGCCACCTGCACACCCCTGAACCAGACCTCTGGCTCACCCCATCGCACACTCATTCCAGTGACCTAGCAAGCCTCTCTCACAGTTCTCATCACTTACTTATTCTCCTTACTGATCTTACTTATCAACTCTCTATTTAGTATTTAACTATTTTTCTCTTGCTATCCCCTTATCTTAATCCCAACCCTCCCAGCTCCCAGTCCACCTCCTCTGTCCTACACACTTAGTCTCACCCTTTAAACCTGCTGTGCTGTACTCTGCTTGCCTGCTCTCTCACTGAACCCCCACACTCACCTCGTTAGAATGTTACGACAGCTTACCTAGCCCTTTCTGCTGCACCACACATTGTTTTTCTATTATCTGGCTACCTGCTGCGTCCGGGCCTAACAGTCAAATTTTCTTTCCCGCAGAAATTCCTTCAAAATGCAGTTCACATTTTACTCTATCCCTCTTTATCCATAATTCTTTGCAGGATACAAATCCCTTACCTTGGTGTCCAGCGCCATCTTTCATCACTATTAGCCCCCCCCTCGTGGACAGGTCTGGTTCCCAGTGGTGTGTGACAGCCATAAATGAGAAAAAAGAGTGCTCTAATTATCTGTAGGTAGGGATTGTTATACAGGACTCTTGCTCAAACTATGGTATGTTATCCTAACCTGTCTCTACTCTGTTACTGTATTATATCTCTGCTATTTTCACTATGCAATGTACCTGGAAACTGTTGAATACTGGGTAAGTGATAAGCAGACTTAGGAAAACAACCCGCTGTATTTATCTGTAGTTAGTGACTTATTGACAGGATTTTGTCTTAACTACGGTTTGCCACTGTAACTTGTTGCACTGCTAGTGTACTCAAGCGCCTGCTATTTCCAGCACTTAAAATACCTGGAAACTGTGTCCTACTGCCTAGGCTCCTAGATGTGCTTTTATCTGGTAACAGAACGCTTGCGAGTGTCTGACCGATAGAAGCATTATCATTTCTGTAGCAGCGTTAGTCTATGTTCACTCATGGCATTAATGGAATGTGTAACAAATGTTAGTTAATGTACATTGCCTGGTGTGAGATTCTTGCAGAACGAGCATTTGTACATGCCTACTGCCTTGCTTATCCGATATTGGCATCTTCTCATCAGCAGTAGTGAATGTTCGCACACAGCATTATCCGGACATATGTTTAGTGTTCCTAACTCAACTTTACTGGTCTGCTGTTAACTAAATAGGTTTTAAACTCCTGGCTTGAGTGTGAGTCATTTATTTAAGTGTGTTGACCACATTTTCTTGTTTAGCAGCTGTTCTATCACACACACATTACTGGTGTAGCTTGTAACTATTTACTGACTAATGTTTTGAGCAACTCTAAAGTTTATACTGCTCTTCAATCATGTTTATGGTACCAGTACAACAGGAAAGATAGAATGCACATTTCTACCCAATGCAACAAAGTGGATTTTTCGTCCTTATACACCAGACACTTAGCCTCCTAATTAAAGCTAGCTGCATGTATTTTAATTTCCTTGTAAAATTGCACCTCACAGCAGTGTCTATAGTCATTGCATGGCATTATTACTGTTCTTGCTGTGGTTGGAACTGTTCTATATTTGATAGCTACAATATTTAAAGTGGATTTGTTCTTGATCTGTACTGCCTTAGATGAATACTCTGCCTTGTCTACTTCTTATAGCTAATCCCTCTCCACTTCTACTATACCCCCAACCCTTCCTACTAATCTCTATCTCCATCTATTTTCTGACTAGCCCCCCTTTTTCCATCGTGTCCTCCTGACTTACCTCATCCATTTCTGACTACTCCCTTCTCCTGTGCATCATTATCCCTCATATACTCACATTTGCCTGTCTTTCCTCTCTCTTTTCTAGGTTGAAAGCCTGACCTACTCACTATTGGCAAAGCAAGCTACCACCCCCATCTCCCAGTGGAAAAAAAGACCTGCTTGAAAAGTTCCAAGACTCAACTCTATACTCTTCCACCTCAGTGAAGTATGTGTAGTAGATAAATATGTCCAGCTGTATTTATCTTTGATGTTTGTAAGGACACCTGCACACCCCTGAACCAGACCTCTGCCTCCCCCCATCCCAGACACTCCAGTGATCAAACAAGCCTCTCTTACAGTTCTTATCACTTTCTTATTCTCCTCACTAACCTTACTTATCAACTCTAGTTAGTATTTAACTGTTTTTCTCTTGCTATCCCCTCTATCTTCATCCCCCAACCCTCCCAGCTCCCAGTCCACCTCCTCTGTCCTACACACTTAGTCTCACCCTATAAACTTGTTGTGTTGTACTCTGCTAGCCTGCTCTCTCATTGAACCTCCACACTTGCCTCTTTAGAATGTTACGACAGCTTACCCAGCCATTTCTGCAGCACTACACATTGTTTTTATAATATCTGGCTACCTGCTGTATCTGCGCCAAACCCGCTTCATTTGCCCTTGCTGCGCTCGGGCTCACTCCTCTCCCCTACCCCCATTCCCACCCACCGCCACATCAATTTCCTTTATAGCTAACCACCACACCCACACCTTCTTGCACCATCACTTCCTGCTCTCTGATGTGTCCAATCAAAACACACTCCTCCCACCTAAACCCTCCCCATCTTACAAACTAACCACCTCTCCTACATTTACTTCTCCCTATAACCCTAACCTTTCATCACCTATCCCTCCTTCCTCCTCCACTTCCAGTTGTATTCCATCCACCCCCTATTCTCTCTCAAGCTCACATGCCCCTCTTCACTCCATTTCTGTAACCCTATTACCTCTACTCAGACCTCACTACTCTCCAAACCATCATGACCTTTTCTGCCCCCTCCTCCCCATATTATTATCCTTCCTTCTACTGCTCACCTCTAATCTTACTTCTTTCTACACTCATCTCACCCTCATCCTATTTCTCCAACTTCCTCTTACTACACTACTCACTCCAACACACATCACTCCTTCACTATATCACCCTCACTCTTTTCATAGGTTAGTACTAGGCTAACTTCCCTTGTGAGCCATTTTAAGCGTAGCCAATTATACCTTGTGAGACTTGAACCCTGCACCTTGTGTTTGTAAGACAAACACCTTAACCATTAGGCCACCCTCCCAACCTCTTCCTTATCTGAATTCCACTTACCTAAAATTAAACTACTTCCAACAACTCCCACACTTAACCATGTAAAACTGAAATTAATCAACCCATACTGACTTCCATCCTGTCTCTCTCATTCATTCAATACCCTCCTACTCTCTCGTGACATTCACCCCAACCCAGGCCTGCAAGCTAATCATACTGCTCCTTCCACTACCACACAAGCTCCCCTGAACACTTCTCCGAAGCATCTCTCTTTCTTCTCTATCAACATCCACAGTATCCTTAACAAAATTACAGACTTTCACTCGTGGATAACTCCATACTCTCCCAATATAGTCACTCTCTCAGAGACCTGGCTTAAACCAGGCTTGAATGAGGTGATGCAAAAAATGGGTGTTCCCCTTTAGCAATTATGTTTTAATTAATTGGAAAATTGATAATTGTTTTCTTAACTGAAGCTGGTCTTACTATATAAAGGGAATTCATTTTTGTATAACTTGTAACCTGATGAAGCGCATATTAATGCGTGAAAGCGCTTGTTTGTCTTAAAATAAAATTCATTTTAATTTATCGTGGTGGTTCCTGGCAGTATTTTCTTCAGTCTACTTCTTCACCTGGTGTACGGAACCTTTGGATGATCGGCTTCTTTTTTCTGCTGCTGGTATTCCTCTTGATTTACTTAGCCGCTCCTCACACGATGGATGTGCCGAATATTGAATTGGATTATAACCCAACAGGTGTTACGCGAACCGATAGTTGGAACTCTCTATTTTATCAAAAAGATAACCCACTTTTGCGGCTAGATACCAGCCAAGAGACTCTGGATAATATTTCAACGAATAATGAGAATCTGCATGATTTTTTTGGACATCTGAGAACCTTGGAAAATGACATGTATCGATTGCACAGGTTTGTCTGGCAAAGAAGACATCTCCAGGCATGCCTACATTTCAAAGTCATCCCCCGAGGTATGCGTGTTCTATGCATGCCAAGTTACGGGGATAGTCATCCTGAATTGCTTCGTAGGTGGCAGCAGTTAAATATTGACTTTGGGAATCAATATATACAGCTTCTGTTGGAGTATTTTACACCCATCGAAACGGAACTATTGGCTAAGGTAGAGGAACAATATGATTATTTAACTGCTAACTTTAAGACTGAGTTCTGTGTTTCTAAAATACAGTCTATGAATAGACAGTTAATGCTGTATAGTAATAAATTAGAGCAAGTGAAAATTAAGAAGCTCAAACGTGACTGTGAAGATTTTCAATTAGGGCGCATTTTTATATGGCCCAGAGCTAGTACACAATCTAGTGCTCCTGTTACCCACTCATTATCAACTACGAATGCAGTTAGTGAAGGCACAGTCACTACATTAATAGAACCATCAAGCAACAGACCAGCTCTTTTTACACAAGTGGATGATACCAATCATCACGAGCCTATTGCTTCTAATACACCTGGTTTGTCCTTACCTTGTAACCAACTTGGTCTGAATACATCAGAAATCTCAGGTGCTAAACCTAAAACTTTCAGCAAAAACAATACCCTCAGTATATCTATGCCTTTAAACTTCCCACTCCCCTACAAGGACACGACACGCACACGCTCTGGGAGCAGGGGAAGAGGAAAAAGAAAACTTTCGGAAGAAACACCAGAGCGGAGAAGAAGAACGAAGAACTGAATTCTCTATTCTTTAACCTGACGAATAGATCGTTTTCATTAGAAGAACAATCATTACTTAACAGAGGGTTATCCTTCATACCCTCCTGCCATAGCATCTTATCTGACACTCTCATAAGTCTACGCTTGTTTGCAAGGAAGTTATCCCTTAAAGTGCTATTTAAAGATGATCCATCTGATAGCCGCACTTCAGCCTGTAATGTAATAGCATACAAAAGAAGAAGTTCGTTCATACCTCCATTAACACCAACTATAGAGTGCTTTATGCGCACATGTGAGCAGGACTTTTATAGTTATTATGAGTGTGGTAAACACAGTAACATCTTTATAAATTTGAATCATCAACAGAAACATTCTCTAGATGCCTTGATTAGCAATAAGAATGTTATATTTAAGCCAGCGGATAAGGGAGGGGGGGTTGTCGCCCTTGACAAGAGCTTTTATGACCAGTTAATGAATGCAATGCTCAATGACGATAAAGCTTACAAAATCATTGATAAATCTAAGGTCACATCTATAATTAATTATGTACATGATACGCTGTATGATATGCTTATGACAAGATCAATAGATAAGTCATTATATGATTTCTTGAAGGTAGAGTCACCTCTCATACCGGTCATAAAAGGCTTGCCAAAATTACACAAGGGCGAGTACCCTCCACCATTACGACCTATAGTATCGGGTGACCATTGGGTCACCGAGAATGCATCCCTATATATACAATCCAAGCTGGGTTTGATGACTAAAGAAATACCGACCATTCTTAAAAACTCCTATGATTTATTAGAAGACCTGAAACAAGATCTGGTAACTGACAATCTTAATGTCAACACACTACTTGTCACCTTGGACATAAAAAGTCTTTTTACCAGCATCCCCAACAGTATGGGCTGGATGCTATTAGGTTTCACCTAATTGAACAAAGAACTATAGATAGCAATGAGATCATGAACATTTGCTGTCTTTTAGACTTGGTTCTAAATAATAATGTTTTTTTGTTCAATGATATGACATATGCGCAAACATGGGGAGTTGCCATGGGCACTCCTGTCTTGACATATGCCAATCTGGTTGTACATAGGTGGGAGAAGGAGAATGTCTTTAGCGATTCCAGATTTGACAAAGTTGTCATCTACAGACGCTTTGTAGATGACGTCATTTTATTATGGAATGGTAGTGCAGAAGAGCTGGAAGAGTTTGTAGGTTATATAAATAGCATAACATCTTTCCTCACGTTTACCTATGAATATTCCTTATTTAGGGCCAACTTCCTAGATATTTCCATAGTAAAAAATGGCAGTAATTGCCTTGTTACCACCTTATATCGCAAGCCTTGTTGGAGAAACAGTATCCTCCACTATGACAGTATGCATCCGCGGCATATCTTCCGCAACATCATAAAAGGGCAGATTAATAGGATACTTAGAATATGTACAGATAGACAGGATGCCCTGTGCTTGATTGAGCAACAGAAGGATTTTTTCTTGGATAGAGGATATCCTATGAATTTGATTAATGAAGTAGTAGATTCTGCTATAGATAATGCCACCCCTGGTAATCAAAGAGGGAAAGTAAAACATGATCTTGAGAGA
Organism: Protopterus annectens; assembly: GCF_019279795.1. Taxonomy (NCBI): domain Eukaryota; kingdom Metazoa; phylum Chordata; order Ceratodontiformes; family Protopteridae; genus Protopterus; species Protopterus annectens. The sequence goes on along the minus strand of NC_056749.1, from coordinate 311,737,327 downwards.
AATGGCAAAATTAAATATGATATCAAATACACCAGTGATGTTGAGCAACTTACTAAAATTATAAAGGGGAATTGGAAAATTTTATTATCTGAGCCATACCTACATACATTATTAGGCAATAAGCCTAGCTTTAGATTCAATAACTGCATGAATTTAAAGAGGCTTTTATGCAAAGACAAATATGAGGTGAAACAAACTGATATTCGAACCCAGATAAAAACGGGCACATATGCATGTGGCAGATGCTCCCTATGTGCATTTATAAGTAGAGAACAGGATCTTAGGGTTTTGGGTATTAATTTAAATTTTAGGGCCACTTTCTATGCAACTTGTAACACTCAAAATGTCATTTACTTTGCAAAATGTGACCAATGTGACAGTTACTACGTAGGCATGACCTCCCGAAGGCTTAGAGATCGGGTCTACAATCATGTCTACGATATTAGAAAGGGCAACTCAACCAGTGCACTGGCTATACATTGTAATGAGAATCCTGGACATAGGTTTAGCTTCCAGGTACTACAAGTCATCAATCAAAACAGGAGAGAGGGAGATCATATTGGCACCATTGAAATGTTTGAGCTCAAATGGATTTTAAGGCTAAAAGCGCATGTACCTCCAGGGCTCAACACTGCCATTAATATACGTCCTGCTTTGTTAGGGTCGTTCTAAGACCTTACAGTATTTTAGTGATCATATAACAGATTTTATATCATATCTATATTTGTAGCATATCTGGACTTATAATAATATCTTAGTTTGTAGCATAGCTGGACTCATAGTTACACCTTAGTTATATAAATATTTCAAAGAAGGTTCTTTGATAATGCGTAATTATGTCTGTTTGGTGAATTAATTTCATATCAACTTCATACAAGAGATACTGGAGTTAAGTCAGTACCACAGTATCAGGTTTAATACAGTATTTTTATTTATATACCTACATGCATATGACCTAAGGGTCATTTTGTGGTTATCTAATGTCCGATCTTTGCCTAAGTGCTATGCATTGATGTTATGACTTATCTAAGCCCAGTGATTTTATATCTTGACAATACTGTGTATTAATGTTTTGGCTTGCCTAAAGTCAGCGGCTTTACATCTTGACAAATTTAGTTTGCTGTAATATTGTTTGCTGAATGTGATTGAATATTAATCGAATATTTTCCCTTGATGTTTATACAGATTTATAAGGGATTATTTATATATATTAATTGTATTGGTCATTACAATACCCGGAAAAGATATTTGACTCACACCGGGAAGTTGAGTTACCAGCTCTAGTATATGTTCTATGGGGAGCGAACTTCTTGCCAAACCAAGCAATGGCCGAAGTATTGCATTTACTCTTTGCACGCTTTACAAGATAGATTTAGTTTTAACCATGAATGAGGCTATATGTATAGCCAAATGCATGGTATATGGTTAATATTGAATAATCATGTTCAATGCTGTACATTCTTTCACTAAAGCGATGCTTATAATTAAAATAAGCATGCCTTTTTGCCTCTCTCTATAAGCATGAGTTTCATAAATAAGGCTGAACACATAAGTTTAAATAGACCTCGGCATACATATAGAATCCTGGAGATTCATCTATGACCGTATTTTTTGTTTTATAATACTATTTGAATTATCAAACTAGAGCGCGAAAGATTTGTGCTGGTTTTATTCTATATTTGGAAACATAGTTTGTATTGTTACAAGAGTGACCTCTGTGCAGTCGGCTGGTATATATCTCATCTTTTTCTACTTGTGTACCATGCAAGATTATAGTAGGACATTATCTATGCTCTATTGGCTGTAGAACATTTTTATGCATAGTGCAAGACATATTATGAGATTTATACCATATAAATAGTATTAGTATCTTTTATGCCTTCTGGCATGTTGTGTCATTGCTTTTAATATAGATACAAGCATTTGTTTTTACATTCTTTAAACAAACGGAATGTTTATTTTTAATTTTCAGTTTTATTATTATTATATCTCTCGATGATATAGGAACAGTACCCATTGATATTAATAACAGCTAGAAAAATTTACAGGTTATTATTTAATTATTGTTTCATAAATGCATTATGACTGCTGATGATTTTTATGGTAAGCGCCACACTAAGAGGTGACTAAGGTATAAATAATGCAGCCTTTATATGCTATAGCCACATCGGCGTTTTTAATGTTGCTTGTCCTTTATGGATTTAACCAGTTGCACAAAGAATAACTGTAATAACAATTATTAGCTGTCTTGCTTTGATTCACCTTTGACAATAAGTCTAGGTTGTTTTTTATATATTTGAAACAGCACTAACATGTTTTGATCTACTTTGACAATAAGCTTAGGGTGTTTTATTCAAACCAGTACGGATAGCTAATGATTTTTATAGCAAGTGTCACACTAAGAGGTGACTGAGATATGAATAATGCAACCCATTATATGCCTTAGCCATATCGGCGTTTCTAAATTTGTTTGTTCTTTATGGACTTAATTGATTGTATAAAGTAAAACTGAAATAACCATTAGTTGTTCTGATTTATATCCGGCAACAAGTTTAGGCTGTCTTATTTAGAACAGCATAATGTGCATCATTTAGAAGATGTAATTTTACTTATTTCTGACAGCAAACCTAGGTTGTTTTATTTAAAATAATACAATGTGCATTATTTAGAACATGCAGCTGTATAATTCAAATTCGATACGCCACATTAGATGGTTATGAACTATTGTAAAGATAGGTGTCATTGGCTTTATAAATTATGAAGCTTCGTTATTGTATATCTAGAACTGTTTCAGAATGGTGAAAAATGTTTTCTTATATTTGTAACCTAGTGCTTAACTTGCTGAATGAGGTGATGCAAAAAATGGGTGTTCCCCTTTAGCAATTATGGTTTAATTAATTGGAAAATTGATAATTGTTTTCTTAACTGAAGCTGGTCTTACTATATAAAGGGAATTCATTTTTGTATAACTTGTAACCTGATGAAGCGCATATTAATGCGTGAAAGCGCTTGTTTGTCTTAAAATAAAATTCATTTTAATTTATCGTGGTGGTTCCTGGCAGTATTTTCTTCAGTCTGAATTCCACTTACCTAAAATTAAACTACTTCCAACAACTCCCACACTTAACCATGTAAAACTGAAATTAATCAACCCATACTGACTTCCATCCTGTCTCTCTCATTCATTCAATACCCTCCTACTCTCTCATGACATTCACCCCAACCCAGGCCTGCAAGCTAATCATACTGCTCCTTCCACTACCACACAAGCTCCCCTGAACACTTCTCCGAAGCATCTCTCTTTCTTCTCTATCAACATCCACAGTATCCTTAACAAAATTACAGACTTTCACTCGTGGATAACTCCATACTCTCCCAATATAGTCACTCTCTCAGAGACCTGGCTTAAACTACACAAATCTGAAAAAGAATTACTCCCCCCAGGATACAACATTCTCTGCCTAGACAGAACCCATAATTCCTCCCCCCAGGATACAACATTCTCCACCTAGACAGAACCCATAAGAAAGGAGGTGGTGTTGCTATTCTGTATTCCAACCACCTAACCCTAACCCTCCCACCCAATCCACCTCCCTCCTCCTTCCCTACCGAGCTTCTAATAGCCAACTTTAAACCCAATCTCCACAAGACCATAACAGTAGCTGCCATCTACATACCACCTGGTGACAACATACCCATACTAGAACAGATTCTAAACTCGTTATCTGACCACATCCCCAATGAAACCATTATACTGGGTGATGTTAATATCAGTTGGATTACCCTTACCAGTAACTCACCTTCCACCAGCATAAACCTATAGGGTTTCACCCAGCTCATCTCCTCTCCCACATTCCTTAACAAATCCACCAACTCTAGCGCCATCATTGACTGGATCCTCATTACCAATCCTAACCTCCATCCTCACACTGAAACACTACCTGACTCCATCAGTGATCACTGCCCCATACAAACCCTCTGAATCTCCCACCACATCTGCAAGCCCCACAAATACAAAAATCCCGAAAACTATCCACTTTTAACTTGACACATTCAATCACACCCTCTTTCAAATAAACTGGAGCTCCCTCGTTACATTACCCCTTGATGATGCTATCTCATTCTTTAACTCCACTTTCTCAACATACTCAGCGCCATTGCCCATCCACGTACTGTCAGAGTCAAATCCCACAACTCCCCCTGGCTGACATACACAACCCATACTCTCATACAAAAAAGAGACTCCATGGGGAAACCCTGGTCCAAGGCTAAATCTCCATGTCACTTCCAAACCTACAGGGAACTCTCACCAAAAAAACAAATTAATCAAGACAAAAAGAATTTCTATCACCAGCCTCAGTCCTCGTAATCCTGTAACCCTAAAAAGATATGGAGCACTATCAACCCAATTCTCCACCCAGGTAATCCATCAACCACCCAGCCCCTGCCCCAGTAACTCACTCCTCGTAACTGCCTCCTCCATTAACTCCTATTTCATCAACACAATAATTCAACTAATGCAAAATTCTCCCCTACCCGACCCCCTGCACACTACAACACCACCTCAAGATAACTTCCTCCTCTCCCTAAAAACAGTCCCTACTAGCTACATTAAAAAACTCCTCCTCAAGCTCAAACCCTGCTCCTCATCAGCTGACAACCTACCATCTCTCTTCATTTCTCTTTCTTCTAAAACATGCTGCTACATCCATAGCATATCAAAAACACATGAACACAGTTGAGTAAAAAGCAGAACACCTTTATCCAACACAAAGCTTTCGGGACAACTCCCTTTTTCAATGATTAACACAAGGTGCAATTACATTCACATTTAAATACACCCACCACACATCACATGACCTGCAGCCAAGGTCAAATGATCAACTACATCAGTATTTAGTATATCTACTAGCATTTTTACTAAAGAGTATAAAATTCAAACTTTTATATATATATACACATATAAATATATACCTATTCTTATATATAAAAAAGTAAAAAAGTATAATATATCTCAACACTCAGAAATTCATCTACTCAACACTCACATCTTACTTAATGTACACAAAATTATAAAAATAAAAATAATTATTTATTCAGTACTATAAAATTCTTATAGCAATCTTAAAAAATCAAAAAAACATCCATAGCATACCCAGTTTCCATCCTAATTAACCATTCTATCACAGAATCAACTGCTCCAACTCTTTGGAAAATATTCTATACAATTCCTATACACAAAGGTGGCAATTCCTTAGAACTATCAAATGTCCAACCAATTGCTATACATTCTCCCCTCTCCAAAGTCTTAGAACACTGTGTACACAAACAAATCATGGCCCAGCTCCTACAACACATCCTGATCACCCCACGCCAACACGGCTTTGTCCACACCAGAGCACCTCCACTGCTCTCATCACCTTCACCAATACCATCTCCGTAGCCAGAGACAACAACAAACTAATTTCTTGTCTATTCTTACATCTGTCCAAAGCCTTTGACATGGTCTCTCATCCAATCCTTTTTCTCAAAACTTTCTCAACTTAACCTTTCCCCAACAATTTCTTGGTTTAGCAGCTACCTCTCAGACTGGCACCAATCTGTCAAATGGCTCTCTGCTCTCTCTCCTTTTCTCTCTCTATTAAAACAGGTGTCCCATAGGGCTCCATCCTTGGACCCCTCCTTCTTAACATCTTTACCAATGAACTCCACAACCCCTGTCCCCAATAATCCCTCATACACTACACAGATGACTCTACCATTATAGCTATAGCTGATAATCCAACTGAACTACAAACCCTCACACAAACATCTTTTAACCACACCAAAACTTGGCTAACTCAACACCATCTCATACTTAAACCCAAAATAACAAAACTGCTACTCTTTCTCCCAAAATCCCACTTCTCACTTAAATCCTCCTTCACCATCTCTTCACTCAGCAACACTATAATAGCTCCAGAAACCCATACGAAGCTCCAGGGCATAATCATAGAAGACCAAATGAAATTTGGCCTTCACATTCACCACATTATAAAGAAAACCCATCAAAAGCTTGGTTTTCTTTATAGAAATAAAACATTTCTCACTCCTGAAACTAGAATAACCCTAGCCAATGCCAACCTTCTCCCCAACATCTTCTATAGTGCACAAATCTATACTAACCTTCAGTCTACACTTCTCTCCAAACTTGAATCTACGTAAAATAAAGTGGCTAGATTTGCTGCAAACTTACCACCCAAATCTCACCACTGTCTGGCCCTCAAGTCACTACACTGGCTTGAGTTTCCAAACCACCTCAGATTTACCCAACTTCTCACTATCTACTCCATTCTTAACAAACCATCTTCCTGTCCTAGTCTCTCTTCAAAAGTCTCCCATTACACTCCCACTCAATCACTGAGCAGCTCAGCTCAACATCTGCTACAAATTTACAAAAGTAACAAATGTGCAGGACAGAACTTATACAGCTACTCTACAGCCATCCTCTGGAACAAGTTTCCTTTGACTCTAAGAAGCCTACCCCAGACTCATACTTTTAAGATCTCTCTTAAACACTACCTTACCCACCTCACAACTTGCCCCTGCAACCTCCCCCCTTGAACCTAGTGCACATCTTGCTCTCTTCACACCTCTCACACCTTCTCTTCATCAGTCTACTATCCATCTCATCCTCCGTCCCTACTTCCTATCAACCCCCCTCATCCCAACACATCTTCCTGCCACCCCTTACCTTTATACCTCAAGGCCTGCTCTCTTCTACTTACCTCTTGTCAGTATGTATATAACCTTTCCCAGCTCTTCCCAGGCCACCTATTTCATACTAGGACCCTCACAATTGCTAATCCATAAACCTATCAACTCATTATAACCTCTCTACACTAACTCTGCAAACTCCCCCCAAATCCCACTGCTCCTAACCCCCTACTTATCCTACTTGCATCACCCTCAACTACCCTCCATCTGCTCTGATTCCATTACAACTCTAAGCTGCTATCTTAACTGTATCTGTGTTAAAACTCTCACCTGCCTGCTTATTTAAATGCAATTAACAATCATAACTCTATTCGTGTATTTAGCAAAATTTGTGTTCTACTATTTTTGCACTCTTCTATTGTGTATTGTGTTAATAGCAGAATTGTTGTATTATTCTACTGTATATTGGAGCTTTTCTCCCCGGGCCTCCGTTGAAAAAGGGCTCTGTCCCAGTCGGACTATCCCGGTTAACAAATGTCAAATACATAAATAAATAAATAAATTGAGTACATTAGCCATTTAAATTAAGTTTGAACGATGCACTGGCTTGGGCATGCACAGTTTGAAATTCCCACCCCCAGTGATGGTCAACAATAGTAAATTACATTTAAAAAAAAAAATAGGGAATTGAAGAGGCCACTCAGAAATTCATGGCACCCCATTATTTTGCCGTCCAAACAGGTAAATACCAATGAATTTGGTATGGTTGAGAGATATGCTTCCCATACATGACAGAGTACCTTGCTGACCCTCTTCAGGTGTAACCTTGATGAGTGGATGGGAAACCACATATTTGTCCCAGGGTTTTTACCTTTGTCCCTCATTGACAGGGGCGATAAGTGCTGACTCAGTTTTTTTTTTTCAGGATAAGCTCTTGGCTATGCTTGTAATGGCCCCAGGGCCATTACCCTAGTAACCTCCTATGGTTTACATTAATAGTAGATAGTAGATAGTATGCTATAGTTTTATATTGATTGCTTCAGTCTACAGTCACTAAGTAAATATTAAGGCACTCATTTGACTTATGTTGCACTTTGGGCAGGAGTCTTGCTTAAATGCTGCATTTTTGAGTTTTTTTACTTATTTAACATTTGTTATCTCAGTTAGTCCGTTAGTTAATAATGAAACCCTTTACGATTAGCGAATATATAGTTTCATCCATTGCATAATTAGGAAAAGAAATTATACCAAACTTAGTACAAACAAGTAAAAGCAGAGATATGTCACACATAATCACGTTATAAATCATTACAGGGGTAAGGCAAAAACAATAGTACCATACAATTTTTAACAATCATCAACAACTAGGGAAATAGCATAGCAGATGTACAACTGCAAGGTACCCTATAAGAGATAAAGTAAAAAAATCAGAGAAAAGGATTGCAGAGACAGTGAGGGGAATACAGTGTAGAACAATGCCTGTAAGTGTTCGAACATGACAATAGACAAATTAATATATCTTACAGAGATATGGACTTGTAATGAATATACTCTCCAGGACAGGAGATACAGAGTCAGTTATGTATGGAAGAGATTGGAAGAGTGTGTGGAGGTAGAAATTAAGTTTGATCAGCACAGGAGCAAGTCCATGTGTTTAGCAGATACTCCCTTAATGCTTGCTTGAAGCAGTTTGTTTTATGAATTGATCAAATGTAGAGGAGCAGTTTGTTCCAAGCAGAGGTAACTGAGTGATTATAGTTTGCCAATAGACTTATTGGGTTTGTAGATTTAAAGGAGTTGGTCAGAGCTGTGAAGTTTGCCATTATTAACATAGGGAGTGATGAGACTTGCGGGAGTAGGACAGGCTAGGAGTTTGTTGAGGGTAGAGTGAGTCAGGTGTAGTTGAGGTAAAAGGAGTTGATGATGACATTCTAGGTAGTGGAGTTTTTTAGAGAAAGACAGTGGTGTGAGTGAAAGTAAAGATTGCTGGCAAATCTAGCTATTTTGTTATATGCAAGTTCAAGTGTAGTTGAAAGATTTTTTTTTTTTCAAAACAGGTTTATTGTTTTAACATACAAGAGAAATATCATAACAATTTTATACAAGTAATTAAAAATAGATATGAGTATAACATTCAACAAAACAACTAAAGTATTTACAAAGACATCCACTACAATCAGATCAATTAATTAAACTAAAATACCATGCTATTGAAATTAGGACTTTTTTAACAAATTTTGTAAATTATCCCATACAATATAATAAGATGTTTTTCTAGCTGTTCTTGACCTAATTGTGTTTATTTCCATATGGCACACTATATTCATAAAATTTTTAAATTCATTGAATGAAGGAGGTGTATCTGAAATCCAATTTCTGGTTATTATTTTCCTAGCCACTGCTAGAATAGACCATAACAAGGGAAGCTTAACCTTTTTAACACTTTGAAGTACAGGTGTGTTGAATAATATAAGATATTTAGAAATAATGAAATTATCTGTAAAAGAGCCTGCAAAAATTCATTAATTGACTTCCAGTATTCTTTCAATTTTATACAGTCATAAAACATATGAGCCCAGTCAGCATTAATTTCTACATTACATCTCTTACATAGATTATCTTTATTATTTATTTTATTCATCATCAAAGGTGTATAAAAAGATCTATGTAAAAATTTCCATGTATAAAGTCTCCAGACAATGGAAGACGTAGTTCTATAGGCAGATTCCAATATATATTGTTTATCTTGTTGATTTGGTGGGTCCCCATTAATAGAAGTGAAATAATTCCAGTATGTATCTACACTGTAAAAAGTTTCTTGTCTGATAATTTTATGTATGTATGAAAGTTTACATTTATCAGAAACTTTATGTTGTAAATTTAATATCAAGTAATCAAACAGTGTTGGAATAGATTCTTTAACTGTTATAGACATTAGATCTATTTTATTAATGAGATGTTGTCTAAAGGTCTGAACCTCTAACCAGCAAGTTTCTCTTAGATCAAATTCTTGTTTTAAGAAATCTAGATTTTTAACTTTATTATCAGATATCAACTGATACCAGTACTTTAGATCATTATCTATAGCTAAATAAGTTCCTTCAGAAGTAGATGACAAAAGCATACCCTGAGTATACATTATAGGGAATATAATAAAATTCCATTCCCTATACTTAGGGTGCATGAATATAAAGTTATGATAGCTAATAATAATGTTTAATGGGTAACAAACCATATGTTTAGGTGTAATAGGTGAAGTACAAAATTCCTTTAGTAACCATAATATGGAGTTATTTACTATCATATTTTTATGTGTTGAGGAGATTTTCATGAAGTGCATACTAATTAGCTCCCAATAATCTTTCCATTTTGCAACATATGACTGATCTATTAATAAAGTAATAACTTTTACAATAGAAGAGATAGTATATAAATTAAAGTCTGGAAAAGAAATACCCCCTTGAGACCAGCTATTAGTATGTTTCTTTAATGAAATCCTAGGTCTATTAGGTGCCCCTAGGAAATGTAACATTAGTATATTCAGTTTCTTGATAATTATTTTTGTAGGTGGAAGTATTATTGATTGTATTAAGTATAAAATCTTGGGGAATATTATCATTGTAATAATTGTAAGTCTCTCCTCCATAGTAAAAAACATATTATTCCAGGTATTAAAAAGGTTCTGTATATTAAGAAAACAGGTATTATAATTATTATATATAATAGATTTAATATCTTTAAATAGTATTATACCTAAATAAGTTATCTGACCTGAATTGGGTACATATTTAGTAAAATCACTAATGAGAATATTTTTTCGCGTATATATAGGTAGTATTTTAGTTTTTTCTTCATTGAATATTAAACCAGAAATACTTTTAAAATTCATCATTTTATCAAATAGAGACTGCATAGAAGAATTAGATCCTGCTGATGTAATTAGAACATCATCTGCAAAAATTTGAATTTTGGATGTTATATTTTCATCTATTTCAAAACCCTCTATGTCAGTACTGTTTCTGATCAAATTAGCCCAAGGCTCCATTACTAAAGTGAATAATAGTGGAGAAAGTGGACATCCTTGTTTTGTACCCTTAAAATGGGTATTTTTTGTGAAACATATGTTCCTACCTTAATATAAGCCAAAGTTCCTTTGTATGAATGCTCAATTAGATTTACAAATGCATCTGAGAAGTTTGTGCACTTTAGTAAGGTAAACAGATAGTCCCAACTTACTGAATCAAATGCTGAACTTATATCAAGACTAATAAGTGTTAAATCTTTCTTTTTCCTATTTGCAAAATCAATTAATGTTAAAGTTCTTCTTATATTATCAAAAGTATTTCTATTTACAATGAAGCCTGTCTGATCTATATCTATAATGCCAGGGATGATTGTCTTCAGTCTATCAGCAAAAATACTCATAAACATTTTATAATCAACATTAAGTAATGAGATGGGTTGATATGAAGTACATCTAGTTGGATCTTTATTAGGTTTTAAAATTGGCGAAATAAATGTATATTGCCAAGATGGGGGGTTATTAACTCAGTTTGGGCCAAAATAAAAACCTTATGTATTAATGAATATGTACTTTTAGAGAGGATTTTATATATCTCTGGTATAATACCATCATTACCCGATGCTTTGTTTGATTTAAGCTTATTTATTTGTGTAATAACCTCTGTATATGAAATACTTTTGTCCAATAGTTTAATCTGTTGTTTATTAAGCTTTTTATTCATGTTTGTGGTTATAAACTCCTTTATTTTATCTTTAGGTTCCATGTTAATGTTATTATGGTTAATTTTGTGAAAGTGATTTCTAAATTCATCTAGTATTTCTGGTATACTAGAAACATTCTTCTTTTCCTTAGAGAAAAGATTTCTTTGATATGGTTTTGTTTATTCAACCTTTTTGTTTTATTTTTAAGTCTATGTAAATATTTGGGGCTTATTGAATAAGACAAAAACTTGTATTTCTCTAAAGTTATTTTAACTTTATGAGTTAAAATTTCTTTGTATTTCTCATTTAGTTTGTTTATTTCTTCAATAACTTTCTTGTCCATAATATTTTCTTTATTATTATGTTTATAAGAGTCCAATTTACTTTGAATATCTAACAATTCCTTATCCCAAGAGTTCCTTTTATTATTATACCATCTGATACTTTGTCCATATATATATGATTTTAAGGCATCCCAAACATAGACAATGGAGACTTCAGGAGTATTATTTATGTCTAAAAATGTTTTACTTCTGAAAGTATATATTCTTTATAGTCTTTTAGTTGAGTTAAGTATGCTGGTATCCTTTTGATCTGAACATTATGAGTATTTTTATCATGAATTCAAAAACAATTGAATTATGATCAGATATAGGACATGAAATGATTTTGGAATTAACTAAATCTGTTACCATCTGGTTAGAAATAAAGACCCTATCTATTTTTGAATAAGTTTTGTATCTGTTAGAAAAAAGGTGTATGGTAATGATTTTGAATCTATCTGATTATTAATATCATTCAAATGATAAGAATTAGCAAAATCATTTAAATGTTTTGCATTAGATGTAATTCTTCTTTTTCCTATAGTGGTAGTATCACTTTCATGTAGTATACAATTAAAGTCACCAGCTAAAATAATATCTCCTATAGAGAATGATATGATCTTATCAAGATGATGTTTCACTGTATTAATACCAATTCCAGGTATCCAATATACATTAATTAAAGTGTAAGTCTTCCCGTTAATTTGTATTGTAACCATACAAAACATTCCTTTGTCATCCTGATAAGACTTAATGGTTTTAGGAATGGACATACTTTTATTCCATAAAATAGCCACTCCTCTTTTTTTCTGAGTGTGCTCTCAACTAACCAATACTGTATATTTGTTTCTGGCTAGTTTATCAATATCTTTTTTCAAGAGATGGGTTTCTTGCAGGAAGACTAAATTGGCCTTATGTAAATTAATGTATCTTATTAGGCTTGCCCTTTTACATGGATTATTCAATCCATTAATGTTTAAAGAAATTCCTTTTAAAGATGTCATTTGGCATTTTTAAAACTTAAGAATCTTATGATCAAAATAACAAATAACAAGATAAGTAATGTTACATCTCCTCCTTTAGGTGTACCTTTAAATATAGCTGTATTTATTGAATCTCTTATGGGATTTTGTATAGGATTCAATTTTGTTTGTAGTGACAATGAGTGTACAAAATATATTGTGGATGTCAAAACTATATACATATAACAATGAACAAGTGAAAATAATGTAAGGATTAAACCTTGCATCCAGCCTGGAGTTATAAACTCTAACTTAGAGTAGTATTTACCACTCAAGTTAACCCCCTACCCTAAGCAGCAGTACCTCAGCTACCACCATATCAATTTAATACTAGTTATATTTAACTGAGGTTAACAGTTTTCAATTCATTTATCTAGCAAGACAAGACTACACATTTGGTAAAACAGCATCATATAAACTAAAATAAAGACTGTTCATACTACTATATACATCTATGTAATATTAAACACTTGTATTCAAATAGCATTCAAATAATCTTGATGTTAGAAATCAAGAGGAATAAAAAATAAGTTCTAACATTCATTTAAATCAAAAACTTTGGCTAATATGATTCAGACATTACATATATTAAGATGCATCTATTTTCTGTCATGTAAATGCAGTCAACAGCTTCCAAAAAAACCTTGAATTGCTTGTATATGAGCATTTTACTCATACTCATTATTGTCAATAGAATAAAATATTGTATTTATAGAAATTGCTATAAATCATACTGCATAGTTATGCAGATTCTCAGAAACACTTGCATTATTGTAAAAAAAAGAAGCCATCACACACACACATATATACATATATATATATATATATATATACACACACACACACATATATATATATATATATATATATATATACACACACATACATACACACACACACACACACACACACACACACACACACACACACATATATATATATATCTGATCTCACTGAGTTGTGCCCTTGCTGAGCACTATCCTACTTGCTGTCCCTACAATAAATCTGTCTGCTTCATACAAAATAATGCACAGCAAATACATTTTAGTAACCAGATTTTACAACAATGCTATACTACTGCTTTAAAATATATCACATGACAATTTCTTCCAGAATAGAGTTATAAAATTATTTATGCTTGTCAATCAGATGAATTAAATGATTTATAGTAATGTATATGTTTGGAACATAAGTTTTTAACACAGATTATTATGCTGCTGTTAAGTAGATTTTCAAAAACACTTGAATAAATGTTTCATTTTCTATGCCTCCTAAAATAAGACATTTACTTACTACAAGAAACTGCTTCATTTAAACTCATTATAACTGACATATTTTATGAATTATAACATAGATATTTAAGTAATTATATAAAATAACTCACATTTAGATGTTAAAGAATTCATTTTCCTTCACATAGTCGCATTTGCATCGGTTCTACTTCCTGGTAGAGTGTTCTTCCTGAATCTGTGATGTGTCAGTGTGATATCTAGGTCAAAGGTTATACTGACTGCTTTCAGCTTCTCTGTGAGAATTCTGAGAGTTGAAGCTTTTGAAGTAGCTCATGGACACTGTGCATGAGACAGCCCACATCCCAGATTGTCTCCCTTAACATTTTGGTGGGAAATTTATTAAAAACTAGTGACAAACATTCATTTAGCAGTGTAAATGCATCTAAACATGACAAAACCTTCACAATGTATTTTACAGGTTATTACAGCCTCTATGTAAGTGAAATTAATCCCAAAGTTATTAAGTAATAAAACTCAATATTTTTGTCCCAACTCAATTTTTATGCAAATCTTATTATTTACTGTGTCTATATGATCAAAAGCATTTCTATATATTAATAAAGAAAAAAAAGAGAGTAGAAAATAAAAGAGTGTAAGGCAGAAATAAAAAAAAATGTAAGAGAAAGCTATAAGAAGTATATACAATGGAATATTACTTACTGTTTATATTAATAGAGTTAAAAATAAAACATATTATTTACTATTATTTAGTTCTAATTATTATTAGTTAAAGCATGACAGATTATTTACAAACAAGCATAAGCAGTATAATCAAGAAAGTATAATTAGGAATAGCATTTGAAGAACATATAAACTTTATACAAGGAATAAATATGTTATTATTCTATTAATCAGATTTTCACTACTCTTCTCTCCCTGCCCTCCCCCACCCTTTACCCACTACATAATCTAAATAGAATGTCATTGTTTAAACAAAGAAAAGAAGAAAAGGAGAGAAAAAAGAAAAAAATAAAATGTGTCAAATTACTGACCTTACTTCTCTTTTTCAGAAAGAGAAACAAATTGAATCATAGCTTGTTATTAGTTCTTCAGATATTTTGACTGGTTATGAAACAAAACATTTCTTTGCACACAGAGAATAACTTTGATTAAATCTTTTCAGAATATTTGTGGCTTTCTGGAAATGCAGGAACTATATTTAAAAGATTAATAATAAAATGAAATGATGAGAGAAAGAAAAAACATAGAACAAATCATTTGTTTTTTAGTCTCTTCTTCTTCTCTGAAGTCTTCCACAAAGTTTCAGTTGCCAGTCTCTTTAATGAAGAACTAGCCCATTCCATTTCCTCTATTTTATCCAAAATCTTATTTTTTTGATAAACAGTAAAGCAGAGTCTAAGTCATCAAAAATTTTAGGACCATCAGGAAGGAAGATTTTAAGCTTGGCAGGAAACAGAAGGTATGCTTTAAACTGTGCTTTTTTAAGCTCCCTTATTAGTGGCAGAAAAACTTTTCTTTTAGCTATTACCATGGAAGAATAGTCATTGTCAAAACGCACAGTTGTCTCATTAATCTTAACAGGAGCTTTACCCCAAGCAGATTTAAGAACCATCTCTTTATCAAAAGATGATAGAAATATAACTATAACTGATCTAGGATAGTTTTTGTTAGAGTTAGTATTAGCTATAGATCTATGTGCTCTTTCGATACCAAAAGAGAATGCTTCTGGTAAGTCTAAAGTTTTAGGGAGCCATGTTGTTAAAAAGTAATATTGTTACCTTCAATATTTTCTGGCAGTCCAAAAATCCTAATGTTATTGCGTCTAGATCTATTTTCCAGGTCATCAAGCTTTGTTTGTAAATGTGTATTTTGTTTCAGCAGAAACTCAATGTTGATTTCCTCTTCTTGGATTCTATTTTCCATGTCATTCACAGCTTCTTCTATGCCTGTCATCTGGATCTTCTGTTGTTGCAGGTCTATATGTAACAAGTCTATTTGTTTTGTGGTTTTTCTATGAAGGTATCTATTTTAGTATCCATTTTATCCATCTTAGCAGTAAGTTGCTGGATTATAGTTATCAGAGACTGAAGTTCTTTCTTGATGCTGGAGTCTTGAGAATTTGTCTTACTGGAACTCATTTCAGACTGATAAACTGACAGGAAAATTTCCAAAGTGATTTCTGACAGGAATATTGTTAAAATTTCCTTTCTTTTTTAGATATAGTTCAAGAACTATATAAAACAAACATATTTAGAAAGAAAATTACTTCAAAAATTATTTTTTTAAGTAATTAATTCCTGTCAGTGTAATGAAATTGGTGGAGCTGAAGAAATCTGCTGCTATCCTGTGTTCATCCTTGGCCACGCCCCCTGAAAGATTTTTTTGAAGGTTAGTTAGGATTGGGGCAACATATAGTAGGGTAGGAAGTAGATAGGCCTGAGCAAAAGAATTTAGATTCTTGTCAGGAATTTTTTGTTTCTATAGAGTAGGCTGCGAGAGGGATTTCTTTCTGTACTTCGGTGGGTCTTTTTGATGCAGTTATTGATGTTTATGTCAAATTTAAGTTGATCATAGATGAAAACCCCCAGACGTTTATTGTGGGGTTCAACATTGATAGTAGTAGCGTTTAGTGAGGAGATTGTGAAGGTGGATTTGAGGTGTTGGAAAGACTTTGGGACAAAGAGGAGGAGATATGTTTTATTAAGGTTAAGTAGAAGGTTGTTTGTGAATCATTTTTCAACAGAGTGCAGAGATTCTTGGGTGCGGTAGATTCTCAAAGGTGGAAATTATAGTAGAGTCCTCAGCATACTGTATTAGTGAGGAGTATAGTCAGGATTGGTAGAGATTGTTAGTTAACATTTTAAATAAAAGGCTTCCAAGGATGGAGCCTTAGGGAACCCCGGTTTGAACAGGGAGGAATGGCGAAGTTGCCGAGAGCCATTTGACAGCTTGTAGTCTATTTGAGCGGTAACTAGAGAACCAGCAGAGACTAGAGATGGAAAGATTAAGGCAAGAAGTTTGGTCAAAAGAAGGTTGTGAGAGAGAGTATCAAATGCTGTAGAGAGGTCGAGAAATAGGCATGAGACTAATTTATTGTCAAAAGATATAGAGATAGTATGTGTAAATGATATTAGTGCTGTGGTGTGTTGAGGGCAAAAGCCATGTTATGTAGGGGTAAGAAGATTTTCTTGAAGATTATGTGCAATGCAGTATTTATGAATGCACTTTTCAAGAATCTTTGAAAGGGGAGATAGAATAGCATTGGGCCTGAAATTAGAGGGGCCGGTAGAGTCTCCTGCTTTACACAGGGGAATAACAGAATTTCTTCCCTATATCAGGGACTATATTTTCCCCAATTGACCTGTTTATTAGTGTGAAGATGTGATATAAAATGGAGGAAGCTGCTAATTTGAGGTAGGGAAGAGGAAGTTATTAGCAGAAGGCGAGCAAGGTTTAAGTTTACTTGCGAGTGATTTAATATAAGAAGCTGGGTTAGGCTTAAGAGAAAAGGAGTTTGTGTGGGAGGTTGGGGGTATCTAGGTAGGTATTTGTGTCTTAATTTCTGTATGGAATCTATGAAGAAGGTGTTAAGAAGAGTGGCAGTCTCTAGGCAGAGCTGTTAGGGGAGTGATTTGGCACAGAGGAGTTCCCTGGACGTAAGATCTTTTTGATGGTGTTCCAGAATTTATTGGGATTAGAATGTGGATTTTTCTGTAGATTTAGGTACTTTTCTGTTTTTGTCAAGTTGATTTTTTTTTTGTTGTTTTTTTTTTTTTTTGTTTGTAAAATTACGAAGTTCATTATAGAGCTGGAGATTGGAAGGTATTTTGTGTTTATGGCAGGATTTCCAAGCACAGTCCCTTTTGTACATGAGGAAGAGAGTCTCTTTAGTTATCCAAGGTGCAAAGTTGGATTTAATTCTAATTTTCCTGATGGGAGCCAATGATTTTAAAATGTTAAGCAAGATGCTGTTAAATTTTAAAACAACTTTGAGGGAGAGGTTATGAAGGAATGACCAGTTAATGATGGAGAGTGTATGATTGAGCATGTCTGGGCTTAAGTTTTACAGTTTGTGACAGTCTTTGTATTGGTGCAATTTAGATGTATGGAGGGAGTGCTGATGGATAGAGTTAGGGAGATGATCACTATGTGAGTCTGGAAGTATGGAGAGTGTGGTAGAGGTTTGAGTGAGAGGTGAGGACCCAGTCAGTTATAGTGCAAGTATTGCAATGTTGATTTATCCAAGCATGGGGGGTGGTGATGAGTTGGGAGAAGCCAAATCGGTTAATGATAGCATTAGGAGAGTTAGAGGACAGACTATTCCAATCAATGTTAACGTTGCCTAATATGTTTTTTTTAGGAGATAGTTTGTGAGATCCAGGGGAAAGTGTTCAAGGGTAGGGATGTTGTTTCCAAGAAGTATATAGATATAGCAATTTTTTTTGTTTGTTTTTTCCAATTGTTCAAATTAAAGTTTTCAATGATGATTTTAGCTGGGTGAAAGTTAGGTGGTGTGTAGGGTAGGGGATGGAGGGTGAGATGTTTTGAGAGTCGTATAACTAGCTGTCCACCTTTTTCTTGGGTCTGTCTTGGCAGAAGATGATATAGCCAGGGGGTAAGAGTTCACTGATGAGGTTTTAGCAATGTTTCACAGATGGAGAGAATGTCAGGGGAGGGTAGTGATATCCAGGAGTGTAGGTCGCTAACTTTGTTTAGAATACTTTGAATGATGAGAGCTATAATACTGAGGTTTCTGGTAGTTGTGGCAGTATATGTCTGAGGAGCAAAATGTGGAGGGGAGGGAGTATTGTGATTGGAGAGAAGAGAGGAGTTAGTGACAGGGCCTGGATTGGGGTGTATATCCCCAGACAGAAGCAAGTTTAATATTGAGACTTTTGGGTTTGAAGGATATATGTTAAGATAAAAAGATTTTGATTTAAGTTTCAGTGATAAAGTGTGCTGAGGGGATAGTTTAATTTTTTTGTAGATAGGAGAAAAGACCAGGTGCAATAGGGATGGAGTAGGATGTTGAGCGATGATTTGTGGGTACAAAAGAGTAAGGCCCTGGTAAAAATATGTTAAGGAATGATGGTAGAATGTAAAGATTGAAATAAGAATAAAGAGTTGTAGATATAATTGTTTGGCTATTGCATTAAAAGTTATTGTACACATACGGTAGATAGTTTGAGTGGAATGGGATGTCAGCCACCAGAGAACCTCTAGAGGAATGTAATTATTTTGGGCAGGTGAGTGGAATACAAGTTTGCTTAGTTGTGAAAGGGACCTAGAAGAGGGAAGAAGAGGAATAAGGTTGGTTGATAATAGTATCAGAAGAGGTAAGAAAAATAAATAATAAAACTTGTTTGTGCAGAGAGAAGAAACGAGCAGCACAAATATATGTTCTGAGAGTAAGTCAAAAATAGAGAAGGCACTCATGGGAAATACTGAGAGAGTAATTAGTATAGGGAGTTAAACTGGCAAAGGCATCAATTTCAACATTAGTGGATTAGTATCAGTGTGCATGTACAATTCACTGCATCAAACATTTGCAAAATAAGGCAGTATACAAAACCAATATACCAGTAGAATGTATAGGAATACTTTCCAAACACTGTCGGCTAGTTGAAATGATTCTCTAATTTAACTTCATAATTTCTGTCATTCATGTGAGGTAGTTCATGTAGCAGGTGAAACTAGCAGTGAATAAGAACTCAATCTATCTGGCGTTATAAGTTAATCTAATACACGCAGTAGTTAGATTAGGTCTCATATGTCTTATGGCATTCAGATTGTAACAACAGTAGCCAATTACCATGCTTTGCTTAGTAAGAACCTCTATAATCTTTCATTAACATTGAGAGAGTAACGCAGTTTAAAATGTGCTGGCGAGGATGGTTGATGCCTAAAATTCTGTGATTGTAAGAAATAGCCAAAACATATAAATGAAAAATAACTCAGACTGTTGAAGAGGAACTACCTGAAACAAATCTAGCTACAGACTTATCGTCAACGTGCAAAGTCACCTAGGAGCAGTTTAATGACTAAACCTATGTAATCTTAACCAAGAATATTACATGTAATTGGATAATAGGCACTTTCTGAGTAATGTGCTAACCCTGACTAACTTCCTAACTTACCTTTGGCTACTTATCAGTATTCCTGTACTAATCTAGTTGTTTTTCTGTTAACCATAAAGATAGTGTGCTTGTATATATTAATCTAATGTCATGTATAAAGATTCTTTAAGCAGTAATGTGAGGAAATGTAAAGAATTGCTAAAATTTGTAATGCACCTGCATTTGTAAAAACTGTCATATTATATAAATAATACTGTGTTTTGTGGAGCTTTTCTCCCCGGGCCTCTACTGAAAATGGACATATATCCAGCTGGACTAGCCCAGTCAACAAATGTAAAATAAAATAAATAATGAAATAAGAAAAAAATGTAAAAAAAAGACTACAGACATGTTTACTAGTAGGTGTGAGCACATCACCATACCACTGTGTATGGTAGATGGAAAAAAGATGGCACAGAACCCCAAAGAGTGAGTTATAGAGGCCACAAAGCATCATGCGAGGAGGGAGTCTATGCAAAACTGCATTGATTGTACAGTAATTACCTGAGTGTAAAGTCACGGTCCTACACCATCTGGGTGTAAGAGGAGAGTAACCAAAAAAAAAAACAATCAGTAAGTTATTTGCTTTGTAATCGTACCAGTTTTATGTAATTTGCAGAGTATTTTTCACCAATTTTAGTTGTGTGGTTTCAGTTTTGTTTTCTAACGTATGTGCTAGGCTACCAGTTGTGAAATGCACAGCTAGTGGAAATAATTTGAAGAGTGGAGAGCATAACAATAAATGTGAGTAAAGAAGGGATGTTGGGGCTCATATAAAAGTTGTAGGGACTGCTCGTAGTTAAGCTAATGATATCTATCCAAATAGCAGCTGAGTCTACTTTATTATGGGTCAATAAGAAGGACAAGGGAATGTCGCAGTGATGTGCTACAGCCATTTCTGATCCTTATAATTGTTTGGTTATTGCATTAAAAGTAATTTGACATATACAGTAGATAAAGCTTGAGTGGAGTGGGATGTCAGCTGCTAGAGCACCTCTTGAGGGATGTAATTCTTCTCTGCTGGCAAGTGGAATACAAGTCCATTTGGTTGTGAAAGGGACAGTAGATAAAGTTTGAGTGGAATGGAATGTCTGCCACCAGAGGACCACTTGAGTGATGCAATTCTTCCAGGCAGGCAAGTGGAATACAAGTCCATTTGGTTGTGAAAGGGACAGTAGATAAAGTTTGAGTGGAATGGAATGTCTGCCACCAGAGGACCACTTGAGTGATGCAATTCTTCCAGGCAGGCAAGTGGAATACAAGTTCATTTGGTTGTGAAAGGGACAGTAGATAAAGTTTGAGTGGAATGGAATGTCTGCCACCAGAGGACCACTTGAGTGATGCAATTCTTTCAGGCAGGCAAGTGGAATACAATTCTGCTGGGTTGAGAAAGGGACCTAGTTAGCATGAGAACTTCACTGTACTAGTGTATGGTAGACTCTTGTAATTCAGCTCTAATTCTATACTAACTTATGAGAAAAAGGTCTCTCCAGGCAGTTAATGTCCGACATTCCTTCCCTACAAGATAATGCATGTGTGTTTATATATGTTTGATTGAAACAGAGACTAAGAGAGAGCATGCCTGCATGTGCATGAATGAGTGTGCAATGGGAATGTCTCAGTTACTGAGAACTGAGTTACTGGAGTGTCATTTCATCTCACACATGTCACTTCAATGAAATTGTTTCTTGTGGGGTACAGATCTACACATGGATGGGACATACACCATGCAATTTTATAACTCAAAAAAAGTGCTGACATCTCAGACAAAACATTTTGATTTCAGAACATACCAAACAAAATGTTGTTCTTTTCTTTGTATGATACAATGATAAACTGCATGCTCAAAGTGTCTGTGGTATGTATATCTTTGAACAAATCAAATGTATACTTTACATGGTTATTTTATGTTTTATCAATGCAGTATATACACGCCTTGTGCCTTGGTCATGGCAGAAAAATGTCCTTTGGATAAGTCCACCAAAATTGTTATAAAAAAACAAATGCCACATAATCACCAAATAATTAAGAGTTACCTTAACCTTCTGGTAAAGTTATGGAGGTTTGAACGGGTAATTGTTACAATGAATTATCTATGCCAAAAAAAGAAAACTGCTTTTTAAGGTACTAGAGATGCAGTTAAACATGACCTATATCCAGCTGACTATGGATTGGAAATTGCATTTGAAGCTTAAATCTAGTTTATAACAAACCTATTAATTCAACTCTTTAATTTCTTGTCAGGGCAAAGATTGACTGAAAACAGATTTTATTAACTTTTTGAACTTAATGAAGATATGACAATTTAGAGCATTAACATTATTTAAGAAAATCAAGAAATAATTATTTGTAGTTGTGCAGTAGTGTGGGTGGGCTTCAAAAGCCTGCATTTTTCAGGGGTACAAATGATTAACTGTGATTACTTTGTTCTGTTCTGTATTATTTTTAATTGTGCGGGGGGTGGTTACAATTTGAGGTTATGTCAGAGTTGATTGCAGTATTTAGGAACATTAATTTATTCGCTAAGTTTTATTAGGTGAATGTAGTCTTTATTGTTGAAGACAACATTGTGATAATCTGTAAGAAATGACTTGAGTTAAACTTCTTTTGTTACAGGAATAAAAAAGATAATTTCATCTTCTAGAAAAAGAGGTCATATAAAATACTGGAAATGCTGTTAAGCACATCTGTTTTCTGCAAAATGTTTTATCATGATAAAAAATGTACTGAAATGTCTGAGATATAAATAAAGGTGTGTGTGTATCAATATCTATATATATCATATAAATACACACAAACGTCAGTCAGTCTATGCATTTGTCTGTCTTGCTGTCACCCTGCATGTCGAAAGAACCTCATTCCAAATTATGCTTTATGGCTGAGCTTGTTAGTCTGTTAGCTTATTTGCTTACTGCAATGCAAGCATTTGTAATGATGATGTCTAATTATGTCTGCTTTTCTGTAAAAAAGTCAACTGTAGTTTAATGTATTCCTATATTTGCCCAAGGTAGAAGTAGCACATTGTGTATAGTATTGCTGGGGGCATGCTAAATCATGTTCCCTTGACTTTTAAATTTAGAACAGTATAGCTGTTTCTTACATCATATGAAATATTAGTCTATCAAAGCAGAGTTTGACTGATATTGAATCCTTCCATGAAATAGCCCTAATTACCTCAAGTAATGATTAGATAAATAAAAAAAGTATATCTAGTAAGAAACCCAAAGAACCAGATTTGGTGGTTCTCCTATATTTTGTCTAATGCATTAAAGCTTGGGCCACTCTGATGGCATAAAAGGGATACAGCCCTGGCTGCAGTCCTTTTGCCCATGGTTTGATTAATGACTCAGGTGACTGACGGAGCAGCAAGGGAGAGATGGGCATGCCCATCCTTGGGTTGGGTGATTATGTGGGTGTTCGTAGTTGCAATCCCTGATGGAGGGTGGGAGCATCATGTGGGGGGTGTAGCTCAAAGCAGGAAGTAAAGGGTAGTAGGTATGGCTGAGGAGATGGGGAGCAGTTGTCATTGCATGCCTGCCCCTCAGTCATCACTACAGTACCATGTTAGGAGAGGGGAATGATGGGTAGGGCATACTAGATCTCCCTCCAGTTGAATGTTGATGGCTGAGATCTCGAGGACACCATTAGACGCCAGAATCAGCATGTGGAATCTGAGAAAATCTGGTGTGGATCATTGTATCTGGTAAACCTCGCATGGCCTTGGGATATTGGGTAACAAGGCTGTAGGGTAATGCAATAGACCACAAAAAGTCACTGCATGACTGTATTTCTCTTTGTATGAACAAGAACCACTGAAGCAAACTTAGTGTGTGGGAAAAGTGTTTTAAGCTGGAGATACCCATGTTGAATGTAGACATCTTCTGATACAGTCTCAGTCAATTTACTGTCATCCTTTGTTAATTTTTAAGGGTAGTACTAGAGTTGAATAGTGGGAGAACACTGTGGGCAATTTTATTCCATCCTCTCTAGCATACCTTTCCTTCTGTTTCTCTTCCTTTACCACTCTCACTCTGTCTGTATCAATCTCTCTATTAATCACCCTGACTGTGTCATCTTTTTATCCCTGATGCTTTCTCTCTTATCCTCACTAGTGCTCCCCCAACTAACCTATATCCGCAATCCTCTCCTACCAATACTTCCTCCTTAGCCACCTTATCTTACCTATCTATTTTATTTATTTATTTCACATTTGTTAACCGGCTTGGTCCTAATGAGCAGTTATACCCCATTTTCAGTAGAGACCCAAGGAGAAAAGCTCCAATAACAAATGTATACATAGTAACACAACAATAAGTATAACAGCTTAATAGTAACAGCATATTAGTAAATGCAGCATATTAACAACTGATGTATACATAGCAACACAAGAATAAGCATAACAGCATAATAGTAACAGCATATTAGTAAATGCAGCATATTAACAACTGATGTATACATAGCAACACAAAAATAAGTATAACAACATAATAGTAACAGCATATTAGTAAACAGCATATTAATAACTGATGTATACATAGTAACACAAGAATAAGTATAACATTGTAATAGTAACAGCATATTAGTAAACAGCATATTAATAACTGTTGTATACATAGTAACACAAGAATAAGTATAACATTGTAATAATAACAGCATATTAGTAAACAGCATATTAATAACTGATGTATACATAGTAACACAAGAATAAGTATAACATCATAATAGTAACAGCATATTAGTAAACAGCATATTAATAACTGATGTATACATAGTAACACAAGAATAAGTATAACATTGTAATAGTAACAGCATATTAGTAAACAGCATATTAATAACTGATGTATACATAGTAACACAAGAATAAGTATAACATTGTAATAGTAACCGCATATTAGTAAACAGCATATTAATAACTGATGTATAAATAGTAACACAAGAATAAGTATAACATCATAATAGTAACAGCATATTAGTAAACACAGCATATTAATAACTGATGTATACATAGTAACACAAGAATAAGTATAACATCGCAATGGTAACAGCATATTAGTAAACACAGCATATTAATAACTGGTGTATACATAGTAACACAAAAATAAGTATAACATCAAATAAGTATAACATCGTAATAGTAACAGCATATTAGTAAATGCAGCATATTAACAACTGATGTATACATAGCAACACAAGAAGTATAACAGCATACTAATACAAGAATGAGAAAGTCATAACAAAAACGGTGTTCAGAAGATATGTAAATACTATGGTTGAAAAAGCATTTGCTTACAGAAATTGGAAAAGTTATTTTTGGTGATACATGTATCAGTATAAGGCAGTTAGAAATAGAGTCAGAAGGATTATGCAATCGCTAAACAGCAAATTCAGAGGTTAGGTAAATTTCATTAAGATAGAGTAGTTATGAAGTTATCTACTGTTATTTCAACCTTTATATTCTTAGAACGTTTTCTACTACTGTTTTTCCTTGATTATTTCTGCTTATACCGTTCCTCCTCCTCCTTTACATTCTGTTCCTGTCTAGTGATATCCTGCCTCTAATGTCAACATTTATGTTGTGCATTATCACTGCTCCAGCTATTAAATGTAAGTTATCTTTGGATTTATGCAAAATAATACATGATAAATGCCATTAGTATTTGTCTCAATACTACCTGGAAACTAACACTTGAAGTGTTTAATTTTTATTGTTGTTCACTATAAAAATGTGTTTTAAGTGGATATTTTCCACCAGGCCTCTGCAGAAAATGGGTCTATGGCCAGTGGGACTTTCCTGGTAAACAAAAGGCAATGAATAAATAAATAAAAACTTTCCAGAGTGGAAACAGCAGTGGGGACCATTTAGAATAGTTTCCCCAGTGTACATCAACTATACTGACACAGTGACAGCCTTACATTGTTGTTAATTAATTTTAAAAGAAATGTAGCATTTGTTGGTTATAGAAATGTCATTAATCACCTAATATGTTTAAAACATTAATCTCAAAAATCTGAATGGCACCAGGCTTCTTCTCTGCATCATCTTTATCCACACTATTACAGAACAACTAATGCATATGCAGTTTCTCATCTAGACTGTGCAGGGAAGCCGACTCAGCTCTATTGGCACAGAGAGATAAAGCTCAGAAGGCTCTCTTATGATTAATGGATAATATTGTGATTTTAGCTAGTATACAGGTCATAGCCTGTCTGCTGTCTACTTGAGAAAAGCATATGAAGATTTTGAGCCCAGGTATATCCTACATGATTGAATCTCCTTTAAAGACTGAGAATTTTATGGTGGGGAAGGTCCTGTTTGCAGTGTGGCCATGGGCAGATGACATTGTTTGGAGTATAAACATCAGTCATGAAGCCCTGCTGTATGACTAACCTCCTGACATTTTGGACATGTAGAGGGTGGAAAGGTTTATATTCGAAAAAATACAATTACCTAACAAGTAGAAGACTAGCCCAACTTTGAGTTTTCACAACTCTTTGCCAAAGGAATGAATAGGCTTTAGGACTCTTGCTCTGGCAAAGTAATGCATTCCCTGAGCCGACCAGGAAGGATGAGCTCACTAGTCAATAAAGTAACCGAGCCGCTACAAATGACTATTTATGATTTTACAGTTGAAAAGCCATCGTGTTCCATCAACGCCATTATCACCATGAACATTACAAGTTTCCTGTTTAAACACACCACTAAAACTGCTATTAAACAATTGACTCAGTTTTCTAAGATGTCAAGGTACCTTGTATGCATGACCACATCAATGAGGAATAGGCCCTTTTCATTTCTCAGCCTCCGTACATGCAGCCTTATCTATATAAAGAATAGAAAGGTTTGAGATTATGCACTTGTAAGATAAGAGAAGAGCCCTTGTAAAATCAGTTCTGTTATGACTCTAGGAATCTGAATGTCAAAAAAAAACAAAAAAGCAAACTGAAAACACTCTTTTCAGACTACATAATCATTAGCGAATTGAATGTAGTTTGCGCAATTCCAAATGCTGTTTTTTCATCCCCCTTATTTTATTTACTTTATTTATTTTGCTTTGATAAACTGGTAACGTGACTGATCAGTTGACTGTGTTCTACTACTTCTCATGGCACAAGACATAAATGTATCATTGTGCGCAGATAAAGAATAGAGTTGTAGACAGAACATAAAGTAGCAACAATAAATCTGTATGTTATTTACAATTATAAATGCAAATGATATTTACAGTTTGTACAATTAAGGTAGGTATTCAGCCATTTGTCACTCATTAAATTCTCTCTTTACAAGAAAGTTTTAACTGTAGCATGATCCACAAAGGACTAGACATAGTCAAGGAGACAAACATGTAGTGCCCTTAAACAATTCTTTTTGTTTGTAACAATGAAATGTCTCTTGCTGCCTCATTTCTGCAGGTAACCAATTCCAAATAGCTTGGTCCATCCTAGAGAAATCTTCTTTCTCCCAAGGTTTTAACATGAGTTCTAATGGAGGTAATGCTATCTTGGCATTCTTTAAATGTGCAGTTTTCTAATTTATTTGTAATTTTGTTATCATGGGGAGACAGTGAACTATTTTAACAGCTTATAGATCTGAGAGTTAAGTAAAAATATCTGTAATTTTTTAGGAAGCCAGTTGACCGCTATAAAAATTGACAATAATTTGTTTGGGAATTTGCCAGATCAAATGTGCAAATTCTGTTTGTAGAAGTTTGCATTTCTATCAGTTTCTCCTTTAGTATAGGGAAACGAGAGAGATTATACAGTATTTGATTGTTATCCAAGGCATTATGATCCGTAGGGGTCAGG